>NC_056732.1:539774966-539787466 GCF_019279795.1 Protopterus annectens | reverse complement strand
TGTCAGAGCCTGTTATGTGTCAGAGCCAGGTATGTGTCAGAGCCAGGTATATGTCCGAGCCAGGTATGTGTCTGAGCCAGGTATGTGTCAGAGCCAGGTATGAAAATAAGGTACATAACAAAAGCTGCTGGTGGAATGCAGTATTCCATGAAGTCATCAAAAGAAAGGAGCACAGGAAAAGTGGGGGATAGAAAAGATGGATTACACTAAGAAGGAATACTGTTTGACTACAATAGAAAAGAACAACGCATCAAAGGCACTCTACCAACATCTGGAAAGTGACTCTGTACACATCAAAAAGAAACTATCAGGTTGCAAGGCAAAGACAGACACCTGCTTACCAGTCCACAGCACATCAAGAGCAGATGGAAGGAGTACTTCCAGCAGTTTCTGAAGGAAGAAAATCCTACAGAAGTTATACTGCCCAGACAAAGCCTATGATAAAAGAAAAGGAGGAACTCAACCTAGAAAAAGTAAGAACAGCACTGAGGAAAATGAAGTCAGGGAAAACAGATGAGGTCACAACAGATATGATAAAGACGCTGGGTGAGATAGGGCAGAAATAGCTCATGTGGGTACTCATAACAGTGTGAAAAGAAAGGTGTATCGCAGATGACTGCAGAGTAAGCATACTAGTGCCAGTGGACAAGAAAAAAGGGGCATCCACAACTCTGAGCAGTACAGATGTATCAAACTCCTGTCACACTGCATAAAAGTATTGGAGGGGTCACTGATAAATGAAAATGTAAAGTAGCAGAAAGGAAGATGGGAGATGAATGGTTCAGATTCATATCAGTGTACAACACAACCAGCCAGATACTTTGTAGTGACACAGATAGTTCAGAAGCTGGAGATGAGGAAAGAGTTCATCTTGGAGAAAGCATATGACAAGATCCCAGGAAAGCAGATTTGGGCAGTCCTGTTGTTGTTCAAGGTCCCAGAAATATTGGCAGAATTAGTGTTGGCTATGTACAAGGACCCAATGACTCAAGTACTAACAGTGATCTGTCTCAGAGAGGTACTCCCAGTGAGAGAGGTTGTGCATCAAGGTTCATTTCTGAGCCCACTGCTGTTCATACTGGTGATGGACTACATTAGCAAACATGTTGGAGGGGACAGATGAACAAAACTGCTCTATGTAGACAATGTGGTATTACAGGTAGACTCTGAACAGGAACTTCAGCAAAGGATAGGAGAATGGAATGCTCATGGGAGGATAATGAGTACAGATAAGACAGTTGTAATGGCAGCCAGTAGGGTAAGTTACAAGAAGCTGAGAACTGAGATAGAAGGGAAAATAGTGGAACAGGTAAACAGCTTCATGTATCTAGGAGGGGTTGTTGAAGAGAAGAGAAGTCTGAATGAGGAGATCAACATTAGAATCAGAAAGGCTGCAGCCAACTAGCACAGAGTGTCAAGGGTAATGTATAACAGAATAATGTCAAATAAACTGAAAAGTAAGGTGTACAAAGCACTGGATGCAACCAGTACTACTGTACGGTACAGAAACATGGGCAGGAAAGGCAGAGCAGTTGAGGAAACTAAAAGTTATGTTGATGAAGTACCTGGGATGGATGGTAGGATGCACAATGTGGGACAGATGAAGAAATGAGGACATCAGAGCAGAAGCCAAAGTAGTTCCAGTTGCAGAGAAGTTCAAAGAGAACAGATTCTTGTGGTTTGGGCACATGGGCTGAAAAACAGAAGACAATCTGGTGATGAAGATTTGGGAGAGGCAAGCAGAAGGAAAGAGGAAACAAGGGTGCTCAGCAAAGAGATGGATGGATTGTATGAGAGATGATCTTCAGCAGTCAGGCATGAGTGTAAAGAAGGTAGGAGAGTGGCATTGAATTAAGAGAGATGGCGAGAGTTACATCGACACCGAGACGCCGTGAAGAAAAAATGGGAGAAGGGGGGTTAATGATAATGAGGATGATGATTTTCCATGTATAAAACAACTTCTGGTAAGCAAATGAAACAGACAACTATATATATGGAGGCCATGCATTTTTGGTGGAAAATTATGTAGAACAATTTTTACCACCTTTAATACTTCACATACATATGAAATTTGTTGATGGGATGTTAAACTGAGGCCCCTGGTGGTAGCTCAGGTGTATGTGAAAGATCCCATAGCACTCATCAAAAAAGGAGTATGGGAATTTGCCAATTACCCTGATCAAATTTCCCATAATTAGTATGAATACCACCTTGGACTGCCCCTAAAAAGAGGTAACCAGGCCAGTGGGACTAGTCTGGTTAACAAAGTGTAAAGAAGAGAATAAGTAAATAAATACATTTCATTAATTAAATTCTGAATGGTTAGTTTATATGGTTACATGCTTGAGTGACATTAATTGTAAACATCAAGGTTGTGCCTTAAGTGTGCAGTCTTACAGATTAAAAAAAAAGCTGGCTTATGCAATCAGCCGATTTTCAATAACTAAAACCATTTTTTTCCCTCTGAGAAAAGAAACATTCAACCAAACAAATGTCAACCATATATATTTATGTGCGTGTGTATATATGTGCGTGTGTGTGTGTGTGTGTGTGTGTGTGTGTGTGTGTGTGTGTGTGTGTGTGTGTGTGTGTATATATATATATATATATATATATATATATATATATATATATATATATATACATTGAACTCTCAGTTAACCAGCACCCATGGAGATTGGTAGATGCCGGATAAGTGTAGTTTCTGGTTGCTTGCGAGTTACTATTAAAAATACACCCTTCCAAATACTGTACCCTATACTATACCATACAATAAACACTGCATTGATTTGATTTTAATAATGAAATACAGTAATTAAAGGCCAAGCTAGAATAATAATATTTTAAATGTATATTACCACTAGAAAGCGTGGCACGCAGAACAGTTTTCAATGGCATGCTGACTGCATTGGAATTGAATAAACTGAATAGAGAGAGTGAATGCATGCATGAAAGCATAAGCAAATGTGTGTGAGAGATTAGAGAGATGTATGAAAGCTGATGATATTGTGTATGAGAGATCGGAAAGAGAAAGAGTAAGTGAATGCATGTATGAAAGCAGAAGCAGAAGTGTGCGAGAGATCAGACAGATATATGAAAGCTGAAGAGAGTGTGTGTGTGTGTGTGTGTGTGTGTGTGTGTGTGTGTGTGTGAGTGTGTGTGTGTGTGTGTGTGTGTGTGTGTGTGTGTGTGTGTGTGTGTGTGTGTGTGTGTGTGTGTGTGTGTGTGTGAATAATTAGAGAAAGAGTGAGTGAATGCACGTATGAAAGCTGAAGAGATTGTGTGTTCGTGTGTGTGTGTGTGTGTGTGTGTGTGTGTGTGTGTGTGTGTGTGTGTGTGTGTGTGAGAGAGATCGGAGAGAATTTGCAATCTGATGCAAACTGACTAGTGACTATGGAGCTAGGGTTGCCATCTTTCTTTGTGGCTAAAACCGGACTAAGGTCACACACTTCGCATTACCCATAAAACCCACCCATTCCCACACCCTCTCCCACCCAGGCCCCTCCCATTTTGTGACCTCACCATGACATCAGCTGATGTGAACGCCCTCTTTTTCTGTTCCGGATGCCTGCTTTCAGACGATTTACTTAATTTATTTATAAAACATTAAAATTAATTGGCACATTGACTTGCAATTGCAAGCCTTCCAGGTGGACAAATTCAATCATCTTCTAAAACATTAAAATAAATGGTCAATTATTCAATAATACTGTCTCAAAAAAATGATGTAAAAGCAACCAAATCCAATTAGTGTCAGCATTTAAACCATTGGGTATGCGTGCCTGGTATTTCAAACTAAAATATACCTCTTTTTATGGAAGCCAACTCTTTAAATCTACCCTAGTATTTTCTACCTTCGTATTTTGTGGACTCTGCATAAGTACCATAAATTTAACATCTTTTAGTTAATTCATGCTATTGTTGTGAGATAAAGTGATGGGCCACTGGACTATTACCCATACAACTTCTTATATCACCCAAGTCCAAAAACTCTCTTTACTTCTCTTTTAGTTTCTCCTATATATATTTTTGTACATTTACACCAAAGACATTAAGTAGCTCCTGCTAGTTTACAAGTTAAAAAAAATGTATTCTAAATAAATTCCCATTCAACAAACAGGAATCAGACTATTGCACATAATCAATTCCCATGCTAAACAATTTCCACAATTACAGTACATTCTTGTAGTTCAAATAATTAATATGAAGTAAGTATCTGTGTCCTGCGAAAAGACATGGAAAATGGCAAATATGTTGAGAGTTTAGGACAGATATTATTTCCCAAGTTTCCTCTACAAGATGCACAGACCTGTTATTTTTAAGCTGAAACACCTTACTATTATAGGAAATGATAAAGCAGCTTAGATTTTACAAGCGCGTGAGCCTTGGGGGTAGCCTGGGTAGGGGAAGCTCAGAAATGCACTCAGTATGGCCGGCGGTGCTGCAAAATCTCTTATTAAAAAAGTGGCCCATCTGAACATCTGAAAAGGCAACAAGCAAAGAACACATGCTTGGAGAAATCTGCAGCAACCAGCAATGACTGATCTGATGAAGCATACTGAAGCAATTGCTAACTTGTATATCTAAACAGGAAGTAAACAAACATGAAATAAACTCTTTTGCTCTAATGTCACGTCACCCGTTTAATGTAACCAGGAGTTAAGCAACTACACGTCCATGCAGAGTTTAACTTTTAAGTGCTTAGCAGTGACAGTATCCACTTTTGTACAATATTTCTAGACTGGCAATAATAGATTTTCAAAAAAGCAATTCTTTTTTTCAGACTAACGTTTGTGTACCTACCAGATGATCACACAAAAAATGCAAGCGTCCTTTTGTTCTGGATCAGCTATCATTTTTCTAAGTTTGTAGGAGCAACATTTGTGTCCCTATTTGTAGCTAGAGTTCCCTCTTCTTAAGACTACAGACTGGCTGTCATGAGTGAGGAAGGGGGAGATTCTGGAGGGCAGGCATGTTAACAATTTTGGTCATGCTTTTATTATGTGTAGCATCAGGGTATTTTTCACGGGCTATCTGTCAGACACTGGAAAGTCATTCACTGCCACGCAGGCGTGGATTAGTGTTAGCCATTAGGGGGAGGGCAGGAAGTGCAGACTGATGCACTTCTATGCGTACGTAAAATTAATTCTTCTAGAGTGCATCGGTAAAAACAAATTTGGCAGTGGCACAAAACCCGGACTTCACCTGTTCGGTTTTGAATGAAATTGGTAACCAGACAATTTGTCAGAAAACCGGACAGTCCGGTTCAAAACTGGACAGCTGACATTTTAGTGATTTGACTTGTTCTCAGGTTGGGGAGAGAGGAAATTTATTTGTATCTTCCTTTTTAACACTCTAAAAATGTAAGGGAAAACAAAGTGCAACACTTGAAAAACTGAATTGTTCATACTGTACCGTATTTCTTCAATTTTTTTCTGGTTGCTTGAGTTCTGGTTAACTGAGAGATTACTCAGTGTGTGTGTGTGTGTGTGTCTATATATATATATATATATATATATATATATATATATATATATATATATATATATATATATATATATATATATATATATATCTTTACTATCAAAATCTCAAAAGTTAATACAAAATCCATTTGGAACCTTGAACAGAAAGTTTGAATCACAAATTTCACTTGGGTAAAATGTTGAATCTGCTGAACGAGTTCAACAGATTTGACAACATCACTGAATTTAAAACATGATGTCCACATAGGAGCTCAGTTAAGTGTAACTCCTACACTTCAGATCATGTCTTTATCAGGGTTACAAGGCCCCCTGCACTCCCCCTTTGGGGGCACTGCACCCCCCACTCCCCCTGCTAACTATACATTCAAACTCCAAGATTGCACTACAGTGAGGAAGGGGATGAATGTACCAGTCCACACTGTACCATAATCTCTAGCCCTTAGATCAAGTTCATATCAGCGAATGCACAGTGGCATTTTCTGATATGAACTATCGATGGTTGGCAACACAGCAATTGACCATCTGCCATCCGATATTCTATCTGCAGAGAATCTGCTTTCAGGATTTTTATACTAAACTGATATATACATCCGTGTGTGTGTGTGTGTGTGTGTGTGTGTGTGTGTGTGTGTGTGTGTGTGTGTGTCTGTGTGTTTATGCATGTGTTTACATGTGTGTGTGTGTGTGTGTGTGTGTGTGTGTGTGTGTGTGTGTGTGTGTGTGTGTGTGTGTGTGTGTGTGTGTGTGTGTGTATGTGTATATATATATATATATATATATATATATATATATATATATATATATACATATATATATATATATTAAATATATACTTGGCCTAAACAATATGTCCTTTATGGACTGACTCAAAGACCTCTCACTATACTCAGTATTTTGCAGACTGCTAAGAGGTGACCTGTACCTGGAATTCAAGGCTTCCTGATTTAGTGAACATTATCAAGTCAAAAGGCATCAAAAATACTTGGTCTAGGGATCAATCCTCTTCTGCAATATCAGCAGAATGACTTGGAAGGACAGGTATATCTTGAAGAAGATACTAGTTCTCTGTAACAGACAAAGACATATGGACTGACGTAAGTAATACAGCAAAACATGATTTATTAATCACATTTGGTTGGAAATGGATTTTAAGTTTATGGATGCTTAGAAACCTTGGCCTTAATGAAGAACTATGATAAACATATATGTTCATGTGTTTATCTAAGGATAAATTGATGTTTGATGTATCTGATGGTAAATAGTAAAACAAAGCTCATCCCTGTCCATATTAAAGAGCAAAAAAGCGGGATACTCCCTGCTTTCACATTGCAGGGTACTTGCTGTATTGACAATGCGGGATACTCCTTGCATTCATTGTACAGGAAACTCCCTGTATTCACAGTGCAGGAAACTCCCTATATTCACAGTGTGGTATATTCCCTGTATTCGCAATGTAGGATACTCCCTGTACTCAAAATGCAGGACACTCACTATATTCACAGTACAGCATACTCCGTCTATTCATAATGCAGGATATTCCCTGTATTCACAAGCCAAGATACTCCCTGTATTCACAGTGCAGTATAGCCCTATATTCATGGTACAAGATACTTCTTGTATTCACAATGCCGGATACTCCCTGTATTCACAGTGCAGGATACTTCTTATATTCAGAGTGTATGATACTCTCTGTATTCACAACACAAGATACTCCACTTATTCACAGTGCAGGATGCTGCCTGTATTCACAGTGTGGAATACTTCTTGTATTCACAGTGCAGGATACTCCTTGTATTCACCCTGCAGGAAACTCACTGTATTCACAGTGCAGGAAACTCACTGCATTCACAGTGCAGGATACTCCCCTCTATTCACAGTGTGGTATATTCCCTTGTATTCACAGTGCAGGATACTCCCTGTATCTGCAGTGTGGAATACTTGTATTCATAGTGTGGGATACTCCATGCATTCACAGTGCAGGATGCTCCCTGTATACACAGTGAGGAATACTCCTTGTATTCACAATGTGGCATACCGCACTTATTCACAGTGTAGGATACTACCTTGTAGTCACAGTGCAGGATGCTCCCTGTATTCACAGTGCGGAATACTCCTTGTATTCACACTGCAGGAAACTCACTGTATTCACAGTGCAGGATACTCCCTTATATTCACAGTGCAGGATACTCCCTTGTATTCACAGTGCAGGATACTCCCTGTATCTACAGTGCGGAACACTCCTTGCATTCACAGTGTGTGATACTCCATGTATTCACAGTGCAGGATACCATTTGTATTCACATTGCGGGATACTTCTAGTATTCACAGTGCAGGATACTTCCTGTATTCACAGTGCATAATACTCCTTGTATTCGCAGTGCAGGATACTCCCTGTATTCACACTGAGGGGTACTCCCTTGTATTCATACTGAGGGGTACTCCCTTGTATTCACAGTGCAGGATACTCACTGCATTCACAGTGTGGAATACTCCTTGTGTTCCCAGTGCTGATGATTCTTGTATTCACATTGTGGGGTACTCCTTTGTATTCACAGGGCAGGATACTCCCTTGTATTCACACTGAGGGGTACTCCTTTGTATTCACAGTGCACGATCCTCCCTGTATTCACAGTGCAGGATCCTCCCTGTATTTACAGTGTGGGATACTTCCTGTATTCACAATGCGGGATAATAACTGTATTCCCAGTGCAGGATACTCCCTGTATTCATAATGCAGGATACTCCCTGTATTCACACTTCATTGCTAATAGCTGGAATATCATCCCACTCCACTTAAGAGCAGTTTGCAACCTGAAAGACTTTAAATGTCAACTGAACAACACCTGATAGACAAATGGATCTGCACCTGCACCACCCCCAATTAAACTGGTATGACTGTAGCTGTATGAATTTGTGCCATAACTCTCTACTGTACAAAACTTAATGTACTGTTGTCACAACTAATCCCTTCGGTATCATCTCAACTCTTTTATCTTCCTTGCACCTCCTCCCCTCCTTCATTTCTTTGGGCCCTTCTAACTCTTTATCTTATCTTCCTGTGTCCTAGAATTTGAAAACGTTTTTATAGTAACAGATATGTTAAACCTAACAATCTTTGCATACTGATGGTATTGCACTGTATATACCTCCCTGTATTTAAAAAAATATGCAGCCCATGTAACTGTTATTTTTAATCAAAATTGCTTGTAAATGATGCAATTAAAGTCAAGGATGTCTGAATAATGGCACTGTTGCTCATGAACAGATCTGACTGTAAATGATGAAACAGTGCAAATGATGTCCATGATGTCTGCATAATGGCACTTTTCTTCTCATTCTACTCTCAAAAAGGGCTCTGCTCAGTCTGACTCTCCTTGTAAACAGGTGTCAGTGAATCAATCAATAAATAAATATATAAATAATGTATAAGTAAATAACATGTGACTTAGATCTCTGTATGGGTAATAGAAAGTGTATCCCATGACTGACTCCTATTCTAGTAATGGACAGAGGCAGCTCCTAAATGCTTTATCCCATGCATGGTTCCTCTCAAATTATCTATGCTATGTTATTCTCATTGGGGTACTATATGATTATCAGCCATGGGATAGGCAAGGCCAGTCTAATATGAAATTCAGTCACCAAAATGGAAACTGGCTAGGCTTAAAATGGCCTCCAACGGCAGTTAACCTAGTACTTACCTGTGATCCTGTACAGATAGATATATGGATATATAGATAGATAGATAGATAGATAGATAGATAGATAGATAGACAGATAGATAGATACAGATACATCAATAGACACACACTTGTGGAAATTGCCAGTGAGTATGTTCAATGTTTTGTATTTCAATCAAACTCATTGGCAATTATTAGTTATAAACTCAAAGTAAATATACATACTATATATGTATGTATAAACACAATTTATATATGTATGAAAACATAAATATATCTCTATATATCTATATATATGTACTATGTCTATACCTATATATCTATATCTAATCTATATATATATATATATATATATGTATATGGATCTACCTGACAACACCGACAAACCACAACACCGACAACGAAATCAGAAACACCACATAACCGAACGTTCACAAACACGAAACCTCACATGCCCGACACACCATAATACCGACACAATACCGACAATAAACAAACAAAACAAATCCCTGTTCAAAAGCACACATACAACACAAGCACACCAAAATCCTTACAAACGCACACTAAACCTCACATACACAACTATCTACACCCTTAACCCAAACCCTAACCCTAAGGTCCTTCACTATCGCACACTTACCTAACCCGCGCCCTAACCCTAACTCACTTAAACCGCCCCTAACCCAAAGACTATCACTATCGCACACTTACCTAACCTGCGCCCTAACCCTAACTCACTTAACCCACCCCTAACCCAAAGACTATCACTATCGCACACATACCTAACCCGCGCCCTAACCCTAACTCACTTAACCCACCCGTATCCCTAGACACCGTCAATATCGTACACTTACCTTACTCGCACCCTAACGTCCGTCACAACCGCATACTTACACAGCCTTTTCCCATGTGAGTCTTCTCAGCATCGGGGTTTTCATCCATCGATCCATCGGTCTTCTCAGCGTTGGGGTTTTCATCCGTCGGTCTTCTCAGCGTCGGGGTTTTCATCCGTCGGTTTTCTCAATCTTCGATCTTCTGGTGTCGGCGATCTCCTTGTCGGCATTCTCAGCTGTCGACGTTGTCAGGTGCTCCTATATATATATATATATATATATATATATATATATATATATATATATATATATATATATATTTTGACTGCAAACTAGGAGCCATAGTCAAGTCCCCAAATGATGTTGACATCCTACAGAAGAGCCTCGCTGAGACAGATGCCTGGTGTCAGAGCCATGGCTTCAAGCTCAATGCCAAAAGGTGCAGTGTCATCCCCTTTGGTAAAAACTCTGTACCCATGAACTACCACATAGGCAGCAATCTACTTAACACCAAATGTGTGATAAGAGGCCTTGGGACCCAGGTGGAAAGTAGTCTCACCTTTGATAGTCACATCGCCACAGAGTATCAGGTGTAGTCTATGACAAAAGAATGCCAAAGAAGCTGAAAAGTAAGGTGTATAAGACAGTATGTATGGTACAGAAACCTGGGCAGTAAAGGCAGAACAGCTGAAGAAGCTAGAGGTGATGGAAATGAAGTGCCTGAGAAGGGTGGTATGATGCACACTCTGGGACAGACGAAGAAATGAGGACATAAGAGCAGAATCCAAAGTAGCTCCAATTGCAGAAAAGATCAAAGAGAACAGATTACAGTGGTTTGGGCACATGCATAGAAAATCAGAAGACAATCTGGTGAGGGAGATTTGGGACAGACAGGAAGAAGGTAAGAGGAAGCGAGGACATCCAGCAAAGAGGTGGATGGATTGTGTGAAAGAAGATCTGTGACAGTCAGACATGAGTGTTGAAGAAGGCAGGAGAGTGGCACTGAATTGAGAGAGTTGGCGACAGTTAACACAATACCCAGCCCCATGTAGAAAAATGGAAAAAAGGTGGCTGCTGCTGTTGCTGCTTATGATGATGATGATGATTAATGCATGGACCCATCACTGATGTCATACTCTTGTTCTGAGGTCTATATAGATAGATAGATAGATAGATAGATAGATAGATAGATAGATAGAGAGACAGAGATACATTTTGTATTGACATTGCATTTTTATTTCATACATTGTATTAGTTTAATCTGGGTTATGTTAGAGTTTATTAAGTTAATTTAAATGCTGGTTTTAAAGAGTGTCTTTTTAAGAATATTTTTATGATTGCATTTCATGAATATTTATGAGTTCAGGGAGGTCCTTTTTAGTCAGTGTGATGGGATTGGTTTATGACTTAATTAATGCTCTTGCAGAATGTACTTGAGTGTTTTTCTGGATTTGCTCTTATCTGATGAAGTTGAGAAGGTTATTGACGAAAGCACTTATCTATTTGTTATTTTTGGTTTAATAAAAATTGTTTTTACAGCTCCCAAAGTGTTTTGCGGCTGTTTACTACAAGGATTTACTTGAGTTGTTGAAGTGTGTGGTTTCAAGGGTGCTGACTTTGTTTTTCCTAAGGTTTATATTGTCTTTAGACTCATTATCCTTGTCATTGCTTTGATCCATTGATCCTAACATTGGGGGTCCCCCCAAGTATCTTTTCTTGGGACACTGTTATTCACAGTCTTTAACAATGACATGCACCTTCACTCCAGCAACCTTAAGTTCCTACAATATACTGAGTACATTACAATCCTGCACAGCATCATTGCAGCCATTTCTAGTATGCAACACTCAATAAACAAATTACTGGCTTGATGAAATGACTCAAAATTCATCCCAAAGGAAAGAAAAAACAGACATAAATCATCATGACAGGACACAGTGACTTGGTCCCCCCATGCCATCACCATCAGTAATAACGAAATAAAAGTTGTCAGCCACTGCTGACATGCAGGAGTGACTATCAGTAAAAAAAATATTTTTATTCTATACACTAACACCGTCATTCAAAAAAAAAAAAAACTTGTACCCTCTACCAAAATAAACATTGTTTACTTTCATTGTAAAACTACCCTAAGTGACTGTTTTATTTTTTGTTACTCTTTGTAACTTAAACAAGTCAGTGTGTAGTAAACATGAATCCATGAACTATAAAGCTAGTAAACTTGATTCAAGTCTAACAGAAATCCACAACTTTATTATTCTGAACAAACTAGTCAGATGTCCTTCTGAAGTAAACTAATATATATTTGTACTACTTTCACTCACAGACTCCTTCACAATTGCAGACACCCAGCTCTAAACCTCTTATTTTAAGTAATATTAAGCGAAATCCCATCTGAAGTTGTAAGAGAGCCCCTGCTCTTTTCGTAACCCTTACTAGAAGCCAGTGCACTGATGACACAAAAGGGAAAACAGAGTGCTAGTGGTGCAAACGGAACTGCA
>NC_056732.1:539694966-539769966 GCF_019279795.1 Protopterus annectens | reverse complement strand
TCTTCTGAACAAGAATATTTTCTTCCCCCCTACAAGGATTCTGATGCTCAAGAATCTATTCCTTCAGTTTCTCCTCCAGGGGACTATTATTTTGGGAAAACCTTGCATACCATGAGGGAGTATTTCCACTGGGAGAATCAAGATTTTTCAGAATCTAAAAAGAGGCTCAGGGATTTCCTTTTACTACCTCAACACAGGCCACTAGCCATTCCACCTGTGTTAGACATTGTAGATGATATGTTTTCGGAGTCTAGTCTTACTCCAGACTCCTTACCTCCAGCTCCTGTTAAGCCTGACAGATATTACAGGGTTCCTGATTCTCATAAATTCCTTTTTAAAAACACTGCTGCAGACCCAGAAACTATTTCACAGGGTCCTAAAGGAGTTAAGGCTTCCATTGCAAAATAACCCTACCCCCTCTGACAGAGATTTTAGGGCACTGGATAGATGGGGAAAAAAGGTTTACACATCTGCTGCCTTGGCTATAAGGGCCTTAAACTGTCAGTTTCATATGCTCAAATATCATCAGCATGTCATGGCATTGCTTAAACAGAAAATGTTAAACTCAGAATGTGCAGAAAACAGGGAAATGCAGGATTTATTGCATGCAGCTGATCAAGTTGGAAAGCATACTTTGCAATGTGGTTTTGATTCTTTGGAGGCCTCCTGCAGGGCCGCAGTTATGGGTTCTGTAATTAGAAGGCATGCTTGGTTAAAAGAACAAAAATTGCCTGATCACATCAAAGTTAAATTATTAGATGCACCTTTACAGCATGATACTTTATTTGGTGTTAAGGCAGAAGAGGTGTTAAAGAAAAAGGAGGACAAAGCTAAATCTATGCAAACTGCCAAAGATTTTTTACAAGTGCAGCCACCGAGATTTAGTAGACACTGGCCAACAAAGAATTGGTCCTTTCCTGTGTCAGACAGACCTCAAAGGGGCAGATCCAGATGCCCTAGACGCAGATCCCAGGCGCAAGGTTCTTACAGGTCAAAGCAATGGGGTGCTTCTACCTCCAAAGTTGTAGAAGACAAATCACAACCATACAGAAAACAGTCCAAATGACTTCCCTCTGCCCGCACCAAGCACTTATCTCCTGGCAGCACCCTTAGGGGGAGAATTTCCACTTTTTTCTCAAAATTGGCACATTATAACCCAGGACAAATGGGTCCTAAATATCGTGTCACAAGGCTACAAGTTCCATTTTCATACCCTGCCAAAGCCAAACAGCTGGCCAGATCTGCCAAAAAATCAATGGGCAGAGGCACAAAAACAAGTCTCATCCCTCATGGACATGAGGGCCATTCAACAAGTACCAGAGCAAGAGCAGGGACAAGGATTTTACTCAAGACTGTGGTACCCAGAAAGGACAAGGCCTGGAGGCCAATACTGGACCTGTCTACTCTGAACACATTTCTGGAGATAACGAAATTCAAGATGCTAACTTTGCAGCAGCTTCTGCCCACGCTGGACAAGAACACTTGGCTTGTGACTTTAGACCTAAAAGAGGCATGCCTGCATGTCCCAATCAGACAATTATGCAGAAGATACCTCAGATTCAAGGCTGGCTCAATGCATTACCAATTCTCTGCACTGCCCTTTGGCTTATCTACTGTGCCCAGGGTCTTTACAAAGTGCCTGGCACCAGTAATTGCATTCTGCAGACAAAGAGGAATACAAATATATCCTTACTTGGATGACTGTCTAATTCAAGCAGAGAACAAGGATATTCTTCAACAGCATCTGGCATTTGTAAAAAAGACTTCTAACATGCCTAGGGTACACAGTCAACGAAAAGAAATTAAAACTAGTACCCTCTCAAGAGATAATATTCCTGGGTGCAAGCTTAAATACAACTGCCCAGATGGCTTATCTCACACCAGACAACAAAGGCAACTGACTACCTATTTCAAAATGCTGGCAACAAAGGCCCAGTTATCTGCAAGAAAAATTCTGTAGGCTTTGGGCTTCATGGCATCCTGCATCCAACTAATTCCATATGCAAGACTGCATATGAGGAAACTTCACTGGTACCTAAAAAGTGTTTGGACTCAACATTGCCACAACCTGGAAACAATAATTACCCTCATTCTCTGCTTGCAACAGGAGTTTCGATGGTGGGCACAGGCTTGTCACCAAAACAAGGGACAGCCATTCACATTACCCCCAGCCAGGCAGACATTAACAATGGATGCATCAGATTATGCCTGGGGGGCCCATATGGCAGGAAGATACATTCAGGGCACATGGTCCTCAAACCAAATGCATCTGCATATCAATCAAAAACAGATGCTAGCTGTTCAAAATGCCCTGACAGCCTTCAAGGACCTACTTTATCCGGGACAACTACTGATAAAGACAGACAACACCACGTTCATGTGGTATATAAACAAGCAGGGGGGCACACATTCTTACCCCCTTTGCAAACTAGCCATGACTTTGTGGGAAACAGCATTAACTTACCGAGTACATCTGCAGGCAGAATTACTGCCTGGAAGG
Organism: Protopterus annectens; assembly: GCF_019279795.1. Taxonomy (NCBI): domain Eukaryota; kingdom Metazoa; phylum Chordata; order Ceratodontiformes; family Protopteridae; genus Protopterus; species Protopterus annectens. Next base: position 539,767,466 of record NC_056732.1, on the reverse strand, counting down.
AAAAATACTCTGGCAGATGAACTAAACAGAAACCTCATGGATCCCCACAAGTGTCAGCTGGATCCACAAGTCTTCAGCATGATAACAAGGAAATGGGGATGCCCGGACAGAGATCTATTTACCTCCCCTCACAACTACCAGCTAAAAAGATTCTGCACAAGGGCTTATCACAGACAAGCATGGAAAGTGGACGCCCTATCTTTCAGCTGGAAAAACCTATCAGTATATGCCTTTCCCCCTCTACCTCTCCTCCCCAAGGTACTCCTAGAGGTCAGACAGGAAAAGCCAAAAATGATACTGATTGCCCGAGACTGGCCCCACCAGTACTGGTTTCCAGTCCTAAAGAACTTGATTCAATGCCCAGCTTGGACCTTCCCTCAAATACCTTATTTACTGTCCCAGAAAAACAATCAGATCCTGCACAGCCAACTCAGGACTTTAAACCTGGCAGCATGGCGGATAATGTAGACATACAAAACACGCCTCTCAGTAAAGCTGTGATGGATGTCATTTTGGAGGCCAGAAGGCCTAGTACTAGAAAATCTTATGCTGGAAAATGGAATAGATTATGTGCTTGGAAAAAGGCACAAGGAACTGATTCAGCTGTGCCAAATATTCCTCAGATTTTGTAATACTTAGCTGAGATGCTGGACAAAGGCCTATCTTTTTCATCTATTAAAATTCATGCCTCTGCCATTTTGGCTTATTACAATACAGAGCCACCAATCTTTTCTCACCCCTTACTAAAACAGTACCTCAGAGGGGCCAAAAATTTAAGGCCTCCAAAGAGATCACCAATGCCTGCATGGGACCTCAACTATTTCTTGGAAAAACTCACTCTGCCTCCTTTTGAGCCAGCTGCTACTGCTGATGTAAAGTTTTTATCTTGGAAAACAGCTCTGCTCCTAGCAATAACTTCTGCAAGATGAGTTTCAGAGCTACAGGCACTCATGGCTGTGGAACCTTTTATCATTTTTTATGCAGACAGGGTCTCTCTGATGACAAACCCAACATTCATGCCTAAGGTGGTGTCCAGTGTGGCTCTTAACCAAACTATTCATCTGCCAACTTTTTATCCAAATCCACAAAACAAGGGGGAGAGAATTCTGCATTCTTTGGACGTACACAGACAGCTTAGATTCTACTTGGACAGAACCAAAGTTTTCAGAAAGACAGAAAAATTACTAGTGGCATATGCTGCAGGACCACAAGGAAAGGCTATCTCAAAGCAGACTATTTCAAAGTGGATAGGCCACTGCATTCATTTCTACTACTTATACCATGGCAAGCCAGAGCCTAAGGGCATTAGGCCACATTCAACCAGAGCTGCAGCCACTTCAGCAGCCTTTTTCAGGGGAGTACCAACCAAGGACATTTTAGAGGCTGCTACTTGGAGTTCAGTGCACATCTTTACAAAGCACTATAATTTTCCACTCTACTCTAAATCCAGGGCAGGCTTTGCCACTGCAGTTCTGCAGGGCCTCATAGCCGCTCCTAATGCTGTTTAACTCCAACCTCCCATCCATAGCTTTGGGACTCTACCCAAATGTTATGACTGCAACAGTGAAACACGAAGAACATAGTACAGTTGTGTACACTTACCATAAATGTAGATGTTCGAGTGTATTCACTGTTGCAGTCCAGGTTACCCACCCACCATCCCCCTTTTCTTCTGATTGAACCTATCTTTCATTCCCTGATTTATACAACCTATGTGGTGTATTTACTTGTAGATGAAGGTAAATTTTATATTGGTGCATGTATTTATATATATTTATAAATTTTGGCTACCCTTTTAGGGGGCACCTGACATCTGGAGCAAGAAAAACTAAAGAAAATGGCGTCGGCCGCATCTTTTATACCCCTGACGACCTGACATCAGGGAAAGGGCAACAGCAGCTCATGCAGGACCCAGGACTTTGGAATTCAGGCCGACTGAGGGCAACCTGCCAGCAGGATTACCCAAATGTAATGACTGCAACAGTGAATACACTCGAACATCTACATTTATGGTAAATGTACACAACTGTAGTTTGCTTATTTCTATGATGGATTACCCAGGAGACACTTCAGATAGAACTACCCATATATATATATATATATATATATATATATATATATATATATATATATGTGTGTGTGTGTATATACACACACACACACACACACACACACACACACACACACACACACACACAGTAGAGAGTCAGTTATCCAAACATCAGTTATCCGTTATCTGAACACAGCCTACCAAACTTTTCGGGTAGGAGAAATCATAAAGTCAGAATATATAAACATTATACATATTCACTTGTGTGTGTTTTTTGAGCTTGTACTACAATAATATTCTATACTGTCTTGTACTGGCAGTAAATTTGCTTTTTTTTCATGTTTAATGTTCATCAAAAACATTTTTAGAAGTTTTTTTTCTGGTTCAATTATATGTTTGATTATCCAAACTACCCTAGGTCCCACTTAGTTCAGATAACTGACTCTCTACTGTACAAGTAATTTGCAGTATTTTCTAGAAAGTTGCTGTCAAATGGCTATTAATTTAGTCTATCAGGTTTAAATAAACAGTATGAAAAGCAGCACTGATCATTTTGGGATTAATTATTTTGGATTTAAATGTCAACTTCCCACTGTTGAAATTAAAGAACTGAATGTGTTTAACTAAGTGACAGGTTTTCCATCTGAAAGAACAGACTAGGCACGAAAGTAGCATTGCTACACAGACTGAGTTTAAACTAGTAGCTTATTTGTCAGATATGTTTACAGTATTCACTAATGTAATGAATCACTTTAGGTGCAAAAGTGAAGAAAAATGAGTTTATGCACTCCATTTAAAGTGTGTGGCATATCTACTGGCAGTAACATAACTGAAATTTTAAACAATACTGCAAGTAGCAGTTAAAAAGACTTGAAAACTAGCCGGATGCTTCAGGAAATTCATTGGTATTGATCAGCTATAACATATTTTATGAATCGCTCTATTAATAAAAAGTTTATCTCTGCATAATATAGACATGTAAAGATCTGCTTAGTGGGCATTATGGTAAAGATCACAGGTAACAAATGAACACCTGATACTGAATGTTAAGAAGATGGTATAGAGACTAGTCATTTACATACTTGCTGGCTGTAGGTCCGTTTCTGACATGACAGGCAAGTTCAGAGACTGATACCACTCCATAGCAGACAGGAAAGGTTTTTGGACGATACCATCAAGTTATTGATGGCCCATTGGATGTCAGGAAGACAATATTCAAAACTGTAATATGCCACACAGTCTGGTGGATGATGCAACTGCCTCTTTTGTATCTGTATACCTGCTAACTCCCTCCTGTGGGTTTTGTTCCTTTTACTGTTGCTGAGATCATCTGAAGTTTATGTGTCCCACTTGATTACATTAAAAATATATAACCCCAGGACACTGGCATGTACTGGAATCAGTGGCTTACCCCCTTTGTCTGTTGAACTTAATGGGATGTTTTATACTGCCTTCCCATGCATTCACTTATACCCACGTGTAGAGCTAGTTAAAGGCGTTTTCTGTAGCTGTGCCTTTTTTGTTTTCCAGAGATCCACTTTTTAACCATCTCTTTAGTTGCAGCCAATTTCTGATCTGCTAACAAGATACTTATATCGTTAGGCAAAGTCCCGAGTGTTTCCTAATCTGAAAGTATCCAAACATTTTAAACGTGGCAGCCTGACGTCCAGTCACCCATCTTTGAAAATAAGTGCTTACTTTTACAATCTAATCGTGACACTTTTTTTCTGATTTTCTTCTGTGTTCTTCAAATTTTATTCTGTAGGTTTTATTTGTGAGCTTAAGACCTTGTAAAAGGACACAGTTTACTTTGCTGTAGTCAATACAACCAACATTTGACATGCTACTAATAGCATACTTGTCTCTACCTGTAAAAAGAAGATTTAAAAAGCCTAACCCACTGCCCTGGGTCAGTTTGGCTCTGATTACACACCACTCTTTCAAATGCCTAAATAAAGTTATCAATGTCATCTCTTGGCTGTATAGTGAAAATAATTAAGCACTAAGCATGCAGTGATGGGCTGAGTTTTCCTGTCTACCACTTGTATGCTTGTCAGAGGTTCAGGTACTCCCTCTCATCCTGTTATTCCTTTTCCCAGTCAGTAGCTTCATGATCATGATGATGACGATGATGGCGGTCCTGTCTTTTTTCATTCTCGTTCTCTCTTACTCGCTGAAGAACCTCATGCTCCTTCTGCTTCATTTCAAATTCCACCTCTAGTCTCTTTAATTCAATCTAAATTTTAAGATCAGCTCAGGATACACCATTTCACACTGACAGGTTGTTGACCGAAAAAAAAATACTAAATCTTTAGATGTAATTTCCAGTTACTTATGATTGCTGACTGAAACCAAAGGATGAAAATAAACGTCAACAAATCTATAATACAGGCACCTTCATGTAGCTTTCTCTGTCAATTAGAATTCTCAAAGTTCAACTAACAGTCCCATACAATAAAAAGAGAAAAAGGACAGCATTGCCTCTGATGCAATGTACTCTAAAGAAGTTAGGTTTGTTTCAAACACTAGTCAAATTTGTCTTTCCTTTTGAGTAAGCGGTGGAATGCTCAGACATGCCTTTTCCATAATAATATAATGCAGCTTCTGAAACAATAGTAAGTAAACATCCATAAACAATGTCATATTGTTAAAGAAATAGTTGTAAATTCTCTGTGTGTAATGTAACACAAAATGATTTGTTCACTTCAGTGGAACAAAGGGATCAAGTCCTGGCCACAGCCCAGGAGACCCTGGACTTGATCAACATCTCAGGAAGATGAAGGAGAGTAAGGGTAGAAGGGTACTCATCCATGATGCTCCCTAAGCTGAGGCTTGATCCAAAGATGTGAGCTTTCCTTAGACATAGTCAATGAGTGTTGGGGGCAGGGAGTGGGTAGGACTTATAACAGAACCACCACAGATGGAAGCACAGACCCCAAGACACTCTTATGATCCAAGACCAGCCCCATTAATACTGGAGAAGTTGGGGTTGAGGACAATGGCTTGTAGACCTGGCATAGATATGGGGCATTGTATCCTGGCCAGTAGGATGAGATCTAAGGGGTCCAAAAATACCAAAAATTTACATTTTAAAATCCAAGATAATAAGTCTTGCCTAATTCAGGATTATCAATTTGATCAGTAAAGCACATATATTTCCTTGTACTGCAGTTATACCTCATGCCTGTGTCTTTGGAAATAGTCATATTGCAATCTACAGACAATGACCATAAAACTTTATTATTCTGTGCAATGCACTCTTTTGTATAGACATCCCTGCATTCTCTTATTATTTTACTAACCTCTGCTTTGGAAAGAAGTACCTTCAAATGTCCCTGATTATCAGATTGAACCAAGTAATTATTACAAATCACCTGACATTTGGATAGTCCTTCATACAGTACAGTCCCAGATATAAAAGCTTGTTATAATTCACCCATTCAAAAGTATTCCTTGCAAACTGAAAAACTGACATCTGGGGATGAGCTTCATCACATAAAGTAGATGATACTTAATATATCTGAGGATGTTACTTGCTGCCATCTTCTCAGGGAAGATCTTAGATTCTAAACTGTCACCCATTTAAAAAAAATGGTAACATCCAAAGAACTAGCCATTCTGTGTCAGAATTTAACACACATTCTAGTTATGCATAGCATTTATCTTACGTAAAAACTAACCGAGACTACATGTCAAGTTCCCCTTTTCAGATGAGGAACCAGATGAATGAGCCAAAATAATCCTTGAACACTAGGAAGACAACTGTTTTGGGTCAGGACAATGGAAAATGCACCCCATTGTTGTGCTTCGTATTTGCTGAAAAAGCAGTTTGTCAAAGTAAAACATATCATTGCTTAAAGTGAAGTTACATAATTCTGAAATTTTTATATGTATTACTTTTTCTTGATGGGAATACTGCTCTGGTAGCTAGATAACACCCTTGACCTCACTGTGATGAATGATGTTGCTATAAGGCCAGTAACATCAAATATGAAACTCCATTCCTACTACTAACATTTAGACCTGTGAGAAAATGTTAAAGATGTATGGAGCACCTAAGAAAAACATAGGTTTTGAAATACAATCAGTACAACCGAGCACACCTTCTAAAAATGAACTATTATGTTTACAATCAAGAGAAGGCTGTTGAGATTATTGTACAATTTGAGAATTTCAGATAAAAATGAGGCAGTTGGCATTTGATGTAGATAAATATTCATATTTGTCAGTTGATAGAAAACCATAAAGAAAATATTCATAAATTAGAAATGTGTATAGTTTAAAGCTACAGAGCATAATCTGTAAGGATTCTTTTGTATTTATTAGAAGCAGATAACATGTAGTTTATTACATTATGGCAATAATCGAAGTCCATAATAAAAGAGTTTAATCTCTTGATTACCTAACCTACATAGATCCAGTTGTTCTTAGCCCATTCAGTTACTTACTCAGGTAAAGAAAAACTATTAAATCTGTTATAATGTCTAAAATCCCTCACCCACAAATCACTTTCACATACACAAAAAAGTGAATACTCATTAATAACAATATAGCTCAGTTTCAACTTACTACAAAAAGATTCTTCCTTGTCATTATGCAATAATTAAGTTAATATTATGCATGAACCAGAATAACACCATGGGATATGGGAACTAAATTCAATCATTTGGCTAAAAAGATCGCTGCACTTCATTAAGGACAGTGGAGCTTATGTTAATACAGTAGCTTGAAATGTCTCTTACTTGTATCAGCTATATCAGTGGTGCCTTCATTGCATTCCTGTCAGGATTTTCAAGGGTACCTTCCCATGACTATAAACCTAAAGAAATAGATGGTTAATCTTTGCTAGTCTTCATAAGATCCTTTTGGGAAACTCAGTCAGAGCACCATGTTGGTGGTTCATGCTGGCTAGGCTTATAAATGCCCTAGGGCAGATAGCCTAGAATGAACCTATGAACCTATGAACCTATGCAGACCTGTAAAGGAACAACAGATGGCAAAGACATTCTTGTTGGCAGTGGACATTCTTATCTCCTCATTATGAACATTAGTTCAAACAAATATGAGCAACTAGTGTTATCTGTTTCAGATTCTGTAAACACTGCTATAAAAACCCAGCCAAGCTAGAATTTTCACAGTGTGATACCTTAAAACTCCTATAGTGGAGGTCCATGGGATATATGTAAATGATCCATTAAGGACTGCTTTTTCAGCAAATATGAAGCACAACCATGGGGTGCATTTCCCATGATCCTGACCAAGCAGTTGTCTTCTTAGTGTTCAAGGAATATTTTGTCTCATTAAACTGCTTCCTTGTCTGTAGAGGGGAACGTGATATGCAGTCTCTGTTAGTTTTTAAGTAAAATAAATGCTATGCACTATTAGAAAATGTGTTAAATTCTGACACAAAATGGATAGTTCTTTGGATGTTACCATTTTTTAAAATTGGTGACAGTTTAGAATCCAAGATCTTCCCTGAGAAGATGGCAGCAAGTGTTTCAGGTATATGGCTTATGAACGTCCATGACTTTTTAATTTTTAAGCCTTTATGGTTACATTTTGGCCAATAAAGCCAAACTACACTAGCAGTGGACATGCATGTTTTGGCCTTTTTTGACCTCATCAGCACAATTTATGATCACATTTTAGCTGGAAAACTATTAAGATGAATGCTGAAAGTATCTTTTTACTGAAACATTGTCCAGTCCAAACCAGAATTATGTCACTTCACTGAAGCCAGTTTCACTGACTACACTTTCAATAAATAAATAACAGTAAAATAGTTTGGATATACTTCAGAAACACAGGGTCTTTAAATTCAGCTAATGCACATAAATATTAAGGTGCCTGCAAAATATCCAAACTTACATCCAAATCAAAGGATAAAAATAACACATAGACAAACTATTCAGTAAAAAAGCTAAGTTTTTCTTGGAATTTTTACTGAATAGTTTATCTTTGTCTTTTTTATCCCGTTTCAGATTCCCTTAAGATGATGAAGTATTTGTGTTATTTTATTAAACCCAGTTTCATTTATTCCATTGCCCTAAAATAAATGCAGATGAACTACGTCCCCTACATGAAACCCATATGGAGTGGCTTGCGTCCCATATCAACTGTCACATAAACTTGGAGAAAATGTAAACAGCAAGTAAAAGAAAAATCCCATTACACACTTCAAACAAAAAAACAAAAAAAAAAAACCAGAAGGAAGCTCAGAAGGCCAAGCCCCAAAGGTGCCCTTAAGATCCACAATCAACCCCATGAACAGCAGAGGAAGTCCGAGATGGTGTAGTGAGGAGAATGGCTCACAGACCCAGTGTGGACATGAGGCACTGGGGGCCTGGCTCGCATAAAAGATATCCAAGGCGACCAAATAAGACAAATAAATAAACAAATGGGTGCCAGGGGTCATGTTTTTTGTGACTATCTTTTTACTGTCATTTATTTATTGAAAGTGTAGTCAGTGAAACTGGCTTCAGTGAAGTGACATAATTCTGGTTTGGACTGGACAATGCTTCAGTAAAAAGATACTTTCAGCATTCATCTTAGTAGTTTTCCAGCTAAAATGTGATCCTGAATTGTGCAATCTTCACCCTTTTTTGAATCTGATTATTTTCATTGATTTAATATGCTAATCTGCTTTGATAGTAGAACAAAAGCTTTTCTTATAATTGGAAAATCCAAATTATGGTAGCATGTTTAGGAGTTTGCTTCTGATGCAACACTCCATCCTGTGAACACTTCTTATCATCTTTAGCAAACTATGAAATTGATTCTATATAGGTTGTGCTTGTATAAAATTAAATGCCTTGCTATTTCTAGAGAAAATTATTAACCCTTTAAGTGGGCTGTTTCATAATGTGGACTTGTTAGTGTCCACTAACAGCTAATAAAAAGAGAAAAGCACCCTCTCTCAATACCGTTTTTGACATAATCATTATTTCCATTTCATTGAACTGTACTTGAAATCACTGCTAAAATGGATTCTGGTACCATTAGTATTATGCGTGCCCTTTAAACCATTACTGACAGATTTCCTTTTCAGCATGAAGCACCATTTTGATATTAAACTCTCTGACTAATGTGATTTAAGCAGGTCATGCACTCATACAGATGACGGTGTGCTCTTCTTTTCTGTTCTGATGGGCTATGGTGGCATGAGCATCGACAAATTGAAAATGTCACAGAGTGACAAAAGAGAACAACTGACCAAAATCACAACTGAAAGGGAGAGGAAAATAACTCCAAATATGAGAATAAATAGTTGACTATAAAAGTAAAAACATGTTGGGCAGAAAACAAACTTTTGACCAAAAGTATGTTGTGCTTTAGGTTTAAAAATCCAAGAATATAAAAGCCCACCTTAAATCACCTCAGCACCGAGTCACCAACTTTGTTCACAATGCAGAGCCTGTGGTCACTACAACAAAAAATAAAAAATCCCACCTTAAAGCACCTCAGCACTTAGTCACCAACTTCATTCAAAATGCAGACCCTGTGGCTACTACATCAAGCTCTGGCACAAGGGCCAACTTCCAAACATTTGCACTGAGAATTTTGTCTTTGTACAATACCCTGTGGTCACTATATCTGAACTCAGTACTGCAGGAGCTCTGGCACAAGGGCCAACTTCCAAACATTTGCACTGAGTATTTTGTCTTTGAACAATAGCCTGTGGTCACTATATCTGAACTCAGTACTGCAGGAGCTCTGGCACAAGGGCCAACTTCCAAACATTTGCACTGAGTATTTTGTCTTTGAACAATGCAGGCAAATTTAACTTCTAGTCAAATGCATGCTTGCCTGTGCTGGAAATTACTTTTAACACCCCCCCCCCCAACAGAGATACCCTTGCATTCTAAGGACCACTTACTAAGTTCGTCACTGTACTTTCTCTTGACCAATAGCTTAGACTGACAGTATATACCAGTTTTGTAGTCTTCCTAGTTGCCAGGTTTTCTAAATTCAGAAAATGAATTAAACTGGTTCTACTTTGTACCTATCTGTTAATTGTTTTGTATTGGCTATAAACTCAAGAACCTCACTGTATATTAATTTCATCTAGTCAAATGCATGCCTGCCTGTTCTGGAAATTACTTTTAACATCCCCCCCAACACAGTAGTCCTTACACTCCGACCTACCCTTTATTAGATGTCACCACCACTAAATATCCTTCTTCCCTGCAACTTCTTTTTTCATAGGTTCATAGGTTAGTTCTAGGCTAACTGCCGTTGTGGGCTATTTTAAGCCTAACCAGTTACCCCATGTGAGAATTAAACCCTGCACCTTGTGTCTGTAAGGTAAATATCTTAACCATTATGCCAACCTAGCACCCTTTCCTTTTTCATCCCTACTTTCCCACTAGCTGCCAATTGTAAAATACAGATACCTTTACTTAATCATGCTGCTTGTCAGCCTATCTCCCTATTGTTCTCTTACTATGGCCATCTCTCATCCTGCAATGACTATATAATAGCACTCAACATATCTCCAACTCTTTTACAACCGCCTCTTCATACTTTCTCCCCACACCCTTCACACATCGCACTGCACCAAACCTATTTATCAATGCCTGTCACCTTTACACCAAATATAAATACTCTCAAAAAAAGTATTGTTAATTCCCCAAGATAAAATCATTCTAGGAGGAGGCATTCACCTTAATCCTGGTCCCACCTATCACAATGAACTTCAAGACAATTCTCCTCCACACACTACTCTAACCCTACAATGGTCAACCCCCAACCCTGGTAATCTAACTTTTGCTGCCATAAATGTTAGAAACATAAAAAATAAAATTGCTGAACTACATGCCTTTATTACCCAACATAGGCCTGATATTCTCACTGTAACTGAAACTTGGCTTAAACCCAGCATAAATGACTCCAAACTTATACCTCCTGGCTATAATATCATCTTTAACGACTGTATAAAGAGGAGGGGTGGTGGTATTGCAATATTTCCCAACAATTACCACATTTCTCTGTAAAATAAACTAATACAAAAATTCAGTTCAGTAGATCTTCTTACTACTTTCCTGAAAATAAACAATTAGACATTAATAAGCATTTACTGTCCCTTACTTACCTCCTGGCAACAATACAACTATACATCCTACACTTGATACAGTATCTATACCAAATCCACAAGAAAAGATATTAATAGGGGATGTGAATTTCAACTAGTTAGATATAAACTCTAACTACCTTACATCTAGCACGGACCTCTATGGTTTGATGCAACTCATTAATAGCCCTACACATTATAGTAAGACATCAAATTCCCCATTAGACTGGATCCTAGTATCAGACCCTAACAAATACACCACCTCAGGTGTAATGTTCGATTGTCTCAGTGATCATCTCTCAATCTATGTAACCAGACATCTCACAAATCCACTTAAACAGCATGTTTATAAAACAACATTAGACATTTTCAAATGCTCATTAGTAACCTGTCATCTATTAACTGGAACTTCCTAAAAATCCTCCATTCAGATGATGCTGCAAATACATTTTATTTATTTATTTTTATTTATTTTATTTTTGTTTATGGGGGGGGGGTCCGACTAGACTGAGCTGTACATTTTCAGTGCAGAAAAGCTCCAGAACAATTGCTAACATATTATACAGACATTTACATGAGCATTGTGGTTTACACATTCACATATAAAAATATAGCAGACAATAACATATGATTGCATATGATATATACATACGCATAGAGATTTACACATACAATTAAAAGTATAGCAGGTAGTAACATATGATGGTTGTTCATACAGTATGTTTAATAGAGATAATCTTGAAGATGTACTGAAGATAAGACAAGAAAGGAAAATTACAAAAAGGAGGAGAATATAGACATGTTCATACGAGGTGCATTGACATTTTAAGGGAAAGCTTTTACACTTGGTCTATGGGAGAATTAGTGGGTATAGATGGAGCAGTGGGGAGTAGGTGGCAGTGAGTTGGTAAGTACCGTGTGATAATATATAGTGCATCTGCGGGAGTTTTTAAGAGGAGGTTGGATAGTTGGTAGGGGAAAGGAGATAGAATATGTCAGCTTTTAATAGAACACATTTAATACAACTTTCCTGAATATTCCTAAGTAGCCTTGCACCTCCAAGAAGGAATAGACCTAAAACAAATAATGCAATTTGTCTATCCAAAAATAGTAGAATGCTAATGCAGGATAGCAAAAAAGCATGGAAACAATGGCAGAAATATAAAACACCTCAATATCCTGAAAACTTCAAAATGCTCTGCAATTGTACTACAAAGCAAATTAATGAAAACATGTCCTCATTAGGTCTCTCACAGCCCGCCCTTTTATGATTCAAGAGCTACCTATGCAATATGTATTAGGTAGTAAAAGGGCGTACACTCTTTCTCCATACCTGCCAGTCACCACCGGTGTACCCCAAAGCTCTAACCTTGGTCATCTCCTCTTTAATGTTTTCACCAACACCCACCACACAACCATACAACTGGCCTCCCTAATACAATACTCAGATGACTCCACAATCATTTGCATATCTGACAGTATGGCACACCTCTAAACAATTACTTAGGAAGCTTTAACAGAAACTGAAATATAGCTTTGTAACTCGCAAAGCATGCTCAACCCTAAATAAAACAAACTACTACTTTTTTCCCCAAACCCATGTCCCATGGAAAAAAATCTAAATTTAAAATTCTTTCTTTTGATAAGACAACCATTGAAGTCACTTCTCACAACAAATTATTAGGGATGATAGTGGATGATAATCTTAAATTTGACCTGCATATACAAAATTGCATTAGAAAAACTTATCAACAACTAGGGATGCTTTATAGAGCTGAAAACTTTCTCACTGATGCAACAAAAGCTACACTTGCCACTAGTTATCTCCTCCCAACACTTCTTTATGGCACTTCCATCCTTATTAACCTTCAGTCACCATAAAAATCAAAACTTCAACAATGCTTTAACAAATCTGCTACATTTGTAGCAAGTACTCCTTTTAGAAACCCCCAATGTATAGCACTAAAAAGCCTAAATTGGTTAGAACTACCCCATCAACTAACATATACACAGTTTCTTACCACCTGTAAAATTATCCAGAATCCATCTGCTTATCCAGTACTAAATAACATTGTACACAACTATGTTCCCAGTTAGTCATTACAAGGCAATGACCAAAAACTCCTGTCTGTCCACAAACTTGTCATATCTGCGTATTGTCTGTACTTATACAATATTGCTAAGGGCGGGAACGCCTTATCTGTATCTATCAGCTCAATACCCTCCCTCCCATCCTTCAGAACCATTTTAAAAGACTTTCAAGCCAAAAGCTGATTCTGTTCTTGCTCAACAATCCCTACATGTGTACAAATACCTAGTCATACCTTACATTTCCTTACTCTCCCTTCTAAACCCACATCTTTACTTCTATCAATTTCTCTCATCTGTCTTTCTCTCTAAATATACTATACGCATGTTCTTCTCTCACTTTGTATTGCATTTCCTCTTTGTGTTAAACTAACTTACCTTACATTTCTGTACAAACTGGTTAAAATTTCCCTAACTATTAAATCATTGTCATATAACTTGTGTCTGTTCACAACCAGTGTTCTCATATTATGTCTACGTTGTATAATTATTTAAACTGCAGGTATTCTGTATTATTTTTAAAGACTGTAAAATTATTGTTCTTAAAATGTTGTGTAATACTTTGGAGCTTTTCTCCCCAAACTGAAAATGGGTTCCTACCCAGTCAGACTTTCCCGGTAATTAAATGCCAATAAAAAAAAAAATAAATAAATATCTGCACAAAACCAATCACAAAATATACATGAGCCACCTAAGATCATCAAATATTCCTAAATCAGCTAGTTCTTTATAATCTTGTAATAAAAGACAACTTGATTGAATCATTCTGTTTGTAAGCATCCATTGTTTTGTCTGCCACTTGGACCACTTAAAAAATTGAATTGTCAAAGAATCCCCTCCTTATGGAGATATTGCTATCCATTTGTAAACTCTGAAATTTATCACGGCAATGTATGATTTGACTATACAAATGTTTAATAAAAGTACTGCTTTCTTTCATATGTTCAATGATCATTCCTGCTTTATTTACAAAGAGTAGAGGGACAGTCATTTTTTTAATTTTTCAGTTGATATGCATTAGTTCTGTATAAGCCCTATATCAGGTCATCAGAAAAAGTGCACATCCAGGCCTTTATAGGCGAAGTAACAAGACAGGCCCTCTCATCTGTTTAATTCCTTAAAGAGTTGATAGTATTGGGCAGAGTACTGACAATGGTATTAGATGATTTCAGGTTCAGACTCACAAAATAAGGAAAGGCTTGACTCTTTATTAAACATCTTGTTTCACAAGTTCTACTTTTCTGACCTTCAGCCATGCCATGGAACTGAGTCACATCCCAAGTATGTGGTCTGGTTACTGTCTCAATTCCCTTCCATGCAGCAGCTGACTTAGGTAGTAGTGTGTTGCCACTTGATTCCCTATATCCTGCTTAGAAATAAAGAGATCCCTTTCTTTAGGAATATGGTCTGCTTGCTCATTCAGTAAAAAAAACTACTGTTAATTTTACACTCACAGCTTTATATGACATAAATGGTTTTGTTTTTCTTTACTTTAGCAAACAGAATATGGATCAAATGGATCTGTATTTGGGGAATAACTTAACTGAAGAGTTACTATTCTTCCTAATAAGAACATTTCCATAGCTCATTAGGGTTACTATACTTATATCCCATAACACCCATTTTTTTTTAAACATTAAAAATGTAATTCTTTTTTTTTCAAGTATAATGTTTATTTTTTGAGAAAATTTAACATAACAACATTTATAGAACAGTACATATAATGATAACAAGCAAGTTAACAGTGCACATTCTATTATGTTATATTTAGTTTGAAGCACATCTAACTGTAGACAGTTTCCATTTGTATACAAGTTAGTAACAATAACAATTTATTAAAATGCACACCTATATGAAAGACACAATAGTATGCAAATGTAAAAGAGATACCCACAAATAATTGTTTACAGTATTTACAACTTGATGTCACCATAATTATTTTGTTACAAAGAAAAGGAGAAAGAAAAAAAGATTAAGGAAATAAAAAATGGAAGAGAAAGGGAAAAAAACAGAAGAATATCATTTTGCTTTATTTTACGTTGGGCCTTCAATTTTTTTCAGTATATGGTGCAAAAAATGAATTGTTGAGTAGGGCTAATATTAGTACTTTTTTAAACAGGAATAATTTTTGGTCTCTAAGTATAATATCCAAAAGAAATTTCCAATATTTCTGATAGTAGGAGACCTTCTTTTGGTTTCTAGTAACTAGTTTATATGATAGAATATATTTAGAAGCCATATTTTTTAAGTTTTCCCAAGTGACTCTGTATCTATTGAACTAGTTTTTTTGCTATGTAGAATTTTATTAATACACACACCATGATCAAGATATGTTTGTGCAGGCTAGGTAGATTTCTTGGTGTTATATTAAGGATTGCAGTTTCCCAGGAAAGTGTTGACTTTGCATATCCAGTTTTCTCCAGTTAAGTTCTTAGCAAGAACCATAGTTTGTTAACATTTTTGCAGCTCCAAAAAATGTGTAAGGTATCAGCCAAAACTGATGTACAGAATAAACAGTATGGTGAATAACTGGGATTAAATGTAGTTAGTAAAACAGGTGTGTAATATGTATTGTTATTGATCATAACTTAAGTATAACTTAGGTTTTTGAATGGGTGAGCTTTAGATCATGTTCCACTGTTTTAGTTTTTGGTTTTGAAGTAATATTATTATTTTTCCCATTCCAGTAGTTAAAGAATAAGGGTGAGTTATGGGATTTAATTGTTATTATTAATTTGTAAGCGTTGGATAGCATTTTGGATTTCTAGAGTAGAATTTTTAAAATTGAGTTGTGTTGATATTGTGTTCATTTAATTTTAAGTTAGTTTTTTGTTTTGATTAAGAGATTTATTTGTCTAAATGTTATATCATATTTTTAAATACTTCTAGACTATCTCTAATATCAGCCACATTATTTTCTCTCATTTGGTAAATTTCCCATTTTGTGATATTTTTTATATTTTTTTAAGTCTAGCATACAATTATTTAATTTTAAGTTTGGGTTGTGATGAATAAGCTGTAAGAGATCAAAAGCTGTTTGTACAAGCAAGGATGATATCAATTTGTGGAATATTTTTATTTTATTTTTGATCAGAGGATGTATTTTAATGTTTTTGATATTACCTTGATTAATGAAGTGGATGGCTCTAGGATTATTTTTTTTGCAAATGTATATGTTGATACCATATTTAACCCATAATGGGGACCAGTCAGGGTTTGAGGAATCATAGTATGCTATTTGTATAATTCGACTAGCACATATAATATCATGATAAAGTTGAAAATCAGGTAATCCAATTCCTCCCCTTCCTTTTGGTAAGGTAAGTTTGTTGTAACTTAATACTAATAGTTTTTGGGTACCATATGAATTTTGAAAGTTCTGTTTTCATTTTAAAGAAGATTTTTTTTGGAATTATTAAGTTTAGGGTAGTTAACTGATACAGGATTCTTGGAAATATATTCATTTTGATAATAGCTTATCTAGGTAAGGGGGAGAGTTTCTTATTCTTCCATATAGAAATATCTTTCTCAATAGTTGACCGTGTTTTATACAAGTTTTCTTTCAGTAATTCTTTATGTGTATGCTCAAATTGAATTCCTAAATATTTCAGTGAGTAGTTAAATTTGAATTTAGTTTCTGGAAAGTAAAAGTCCTTGTGTCCAAGAGTATTTATGGGAGCATAATTGATTTAATTGGGTTCATTTCATAATTTGACACCTGTGTAAACATTTCAATAGAATTTATAATTTCCTTGAGATCAGTATTAGGAAGTTCAAAATATATGCTTAAATCATCAGTGAAGGCTGAGAATTTTAATTGAACATTAAGAATTCTTGGAATGTGTTGAAAGGTTCTTTAAGCAATAAAAAGCATTAATGGTTCTAAGTATAGATTAAATGCATATGGGAAAAGACGTCATCCTTGTCTTGTCCCATTGATAATTTTAATTGGTTTTGAATTTAACTTATTAACATGAAGGGCTGTAGAAGCATTTTTATAAAGCATTTTAACAATATCTATAAATATTAAATTGCTGTAATATTCTATATAAGAAGGTCAAGTTAACCTTATCAAATGCTTTTGTTGCATCTAGAGGCAAAGTGTACCTTGGGTAGTTGTCTTTTACCAAAAGTTGAATTATTGTATGTAGAGTAAGCTTACTTGTCTTTGATTTACAAAGTCTAATTGCTGACTAGATATCAAATAAGATGATACTTTTTGGATTCTATTAGCTAATATTGAGGGTAGTATTTTGATAGCAACATTAATGAGAGCAATTGGCCTATAATTGTACAGGTTTGTTTTGTCTGAGTTGGGGTTATGAATAAGTATGGTTTGAGACTTGTTTATATGTAGGTCTGAAATACCAAATCTGATGATGTAGTTGTATATTTTTAGTAATATTGTTGATAATTGTAATTTAAATTTTTTGTAGAATTTGGCTATAAAACCATCTGGTTCAGGGGCTTTTCTTGGTTTTAATTTGTCAATTGCTAATTTGATTTCATCTAATACAAGAAGAGCTTTAAGATTATTAATTTATTGATCATTTAAATGTGGGAATTGTAAATCTTTAATAAATTCTTTGCATGATTCTGATTGAATTTGTTTTTGTGGACCATATAAGTCTTTAGACATTTCTTCAAAGGATTTAATAGTATCAGAATCTATACACAAAGTTCTGCCTTTATATATAATGTTGCTTATTAATGGGGGGGCCACTTTTAATATTAATTATTCTAGCTAGGAATTTTGAGGGTGTTTGAGTCCATTCTGCATATTTATAAAGCAGCTTTAATTCAGTGATGGAGTATTGCTGTGTTTGCAGGGAGTGCAGTTGTTTCTGCAAGTTAAGCATAGCATTTTCTAACTCATTAGAATAATTAAACCTCTACTTGTTTCAATTGGTTTTCTAGGTCTCTTACTTTTTCTTTATTTTGCTTTTTATGTAATGATGCATTCTGTATTAATACACCTCTTATTACTGTGTTATGTTGCTGCCTATTGGACATCATATGATATATCATTCTTTATAATATTTTTTTCTAATTGAGAAAGAATATGAGAGATTTCTTGTAAAACTTCTTTTTTGTTAATTACATTTGAATTTAGGAAGCATTTTGAATGGTTTTGATTGGTATGGTTAAGTTTAGAATTGTTTATTTCTGTAGAGACTTTTGAGTGGTTAGAAATAGATCTAGGTTCAATATTGTACTCGATTTTGTACCTTGCTAAGAAAGCAGATATCATGAAAAAGTCAGTTCTTGACCATGATTTATGACATACAGTGTAATATGTATATTTACTTGTGTTGCTTGATTGATGCATATCGTGTGAGTTTATCAAATTAAAGTCAGATATTAATTTTTCTAGGGCTGAAGTGATTTGTGATGATTGTTTATTGTTAGTGTAAGATCTATCATTAGATGGATTGATTAACATATTCCAGTCTCCACCCAAGATATAGAGGTGATTTGGGTACCATGTTAATAGATTATGAATTTCATAAAAAATGTAACTGGTTCATACATGGACCATAAACATTTAGGAAAAGTAGAAGTTTATTATGTTATGGATAGGAGCAGGAAAATAACACTACCTTCCCTTAATATCTGTGCTGCAATTCAGGATTTTACCTTGGAAGGATTTTTTAATTATGATTTAATGATAATTTAATTATGATAGCAGTTCCCTTCAATGTTGTATTATTCCCAGCTGCAATAATTTGTTGCATCCAATTTTTATTTCTATCATTGTCCCATTGTTCATTTTTCATATGTTTTTCTTGTAAAAAACTGATCATTGATTTGGCTTGATATATTAAGTGCATGACTAAGTTTTTCTTTTTTTATCTTGAAGGCCTTTGATATTCCATGAGTCAATAGTTATCATTTATTTTTCCTCTATTGTTTGTGAATAATTTTGCTTTGATTTTGAGATAGCTTTATTTTCTAGATTGTTAAATATAATAATATTATTAAGTAGAATTTTGATTAATATGTTGACATCATACTCCTTCAGAACTACGCCCGTGCCTAACCACTTTAACCTCTGGTCTGAAAGAGAAAAGCAGAAAAGATTTTGATTAATACATATAACTTAACATTAAAATATTCCTTTAGAAACCTTAAAGAACTATAATACAACATCTTATAATCCCAAGTATCAACAGTCTATATATTAAACAATACACAGTCTCTGAAATTGTCACTCCAATTTGAACATTATCTAGATTTGGAATTTTACTAACCATGTGTCAGTATATGTTTGAGATTTCTCTATCCATGATAGAGAACAATAATCATACATCAACATAAATGTAATGTAAGATTAGCATACGAGTTTAAAAAAATACAGTTTACATTACTTGAGTATGCTTATATCATAGGTGAATAATTATTATACAATGACTGGCCATTAATATTCAAAAATGAGCATGCTGATTGGCTAGCCCAACCAGCATGCCCATTGTAAATCCCAGAATATACCAAAGGAAAAAGGTCCAGTCACGCGGACTTCTTTCCATTCGTATATTCCATAATAAAAAAAAATCAATAGCCCAGACTCCGGACATACCGGAGAGGCAGCATGGAGGAAATACAAAGAAGAGGTACCTGATTTTCTTTGCATTTCCTCCATTCTGTCTTTCTCTCCTACCCCTAATGTAGACAAAACATTTTTTAGTAAAAAAAAAAAAAAAGAAAGAAACCAAAAATGGAGCAGTGGAGACTTTCTTTTCTCCGTTGCTTCCTTTTCAAAGCATTGATGTACTGGGTATGCATGGGAATGCAAGTCCGATATGCATGCGCAGTACATCAAAACAACACAGCAGGATACAATCATCCACGAAAGAACAGTACGGTGCCGTTATACAAAGACATTATTTAAGAAAAGTAAGTCTTTTTTTCTTAAATAATGTCATTGTATAATAGCAATAACTGACTCCGTAGTTGTGGTATATTGAAATTTACCCACGGTTGGCTTTATTTAATCACTCAAGCTTTTCATTCATGATTAAACCACACCAACCATACGTAAATCTTCAGTATACCACACCATGTCATTGGTTATTGCTTAATTAACAAACTTATAGAAAGAAAAGAAGTTTTAACATACAGTTTTATGAGTAAATGCTTTATAGACAGTAATTGCCTCGCTATTCAGTTGTTTGAAATGGAAAACTAAAAGACATAATTTTCAAAAATATCACCTTAGCTTCAAATAGTGATGTAGAAGCCAAAAAAAAAACACTTTTGGGAATAACTTTACTACTTATACATGTCTAAAAATAATAATAATAATCAGGAATGTATTCTACTAGTTTTGTCAATATAATAAAAAAGTTGTCAGACATAGCCTAAGTTACTCAGATGTAAACACCTCCTAAGGTAGCATTAAGAGTAAGTTGCACAAAGCACTGACCACAGATTCTCACTTCTGTCTTCAAGTATTCAGAATCATATAGAATCATTCTATTATACTATGCAAATTATTCTCTTATCAAGTATTATAGGTTCATAGGTAGGTACTAGGCTATCTGCCCAAGGGCATTTATAAGCCTAGCCAGAGTGTGTCGGCTTTCGCCGCCCCATTGATTAATTAACTGAGCCTCTGTCAAGTAGATCCAATGAAGTGATCCCAGGGGTGTATTTTCTGTTACCCATCCACTCTTCAAGGCTTCTCTTGAAGAGTGTTAGTGAGGGGCTCTGCCTAATGTAGTTAGGAATTTTGTTCCAAAAAATGGGGAGTCTCTGTGACAGGAATCTATCCCTCCAGCATGTTCTATTTATTGTTGTGGTGAGGTTTAGCTCACTAGAGCGCATGGCTCACAGTGACTTGGATTTCTTTAGGTGGAGCATGTCCATCAATTCTGAGTTGGACATGGCTTTGTAAGTCAGGCAGAGATCACCTCTGAGTAAGCGATATGCCACTGAGTACAGCCGGAATTTTTTCAGTTGGGCTGCACAGGACATATGTTTGAGGCCAGTAATCCTCTTGGTGAGGTGCTTTTGTGGTCTTTCCAGCTGTTGGAAGTGTCTTGTGAGGTACATCCCAAATGGGGCATTGTACTCTATGATGGGTCTGATGAGTGACGAGTAGAGGGGCACTATAACCTCTTTATTTCTAGATGCGAACCCCTTAGTAAATAGATGGGCCACATAGAAGGATTTCCTAACTACTTTGGCAATATGATTGTCAAAGGAGAGATTACTATCTACCTGGGTCCCCAGATCTCTTATTACCTCTTCTGTATTAAGGGGGCTGCCGCCTATGTGATAATTTGTGGGTGTTTTGTTTTTCCCAAACAGGATGACTATGCATTTTTTGGCATTTAGTTTGAGGCCATGACTTTTACACCAGGTGTCTGTCTCAGTAAGGCCTTTTTGAAGGATGTCAGTGTCAGCCGGAGAGTCAATTATGGTTCCCAGTTTACAGTCATCGGCAAACTTGGCTAGCCATAGTCCTCCTGTGTTTGCCTGTACTTCTGAGAAATATATGCAGAACAGTATGGATCCCAGGTCTGAGCCTTACGGGACACCACTGTTTTACATTTCTTTTCGATAGAGTTATTTATATATGGTATAAGGTAGTTGAGATATTACAAAAGTCATATTATCTCACATTTAGAAGCCCACATAATTGACCCACAGACTTGGTTCTAATATTCCTTAGATTTAAAACCAGCCCCCCCCCTCCATCTCAGCATTCCATACTCCTTTCTCTTTTCATAATCTTTTTTCAGTTCTTCCTTATATAGAATAGTTGAAGAAAAACTCACCAATGTATACCAAAACTCTGAGCAGATAACCAAAGCAATGTAGAAAAAAACAGCAGGACAACCACGACAGCAAACTCTACTTTAATAAAACAAAGCATAAAAGAGGACAAGAGCTTTCATGTGCAACTACACTTCTTCAGATCCTATACAAAACTAAAATCACATCCACATTATATAATAAACAGCAACCAATCATAGCTTAAAGCAATTAGGATAGAGGATGACATCATCACATTTTTATTAGTTAAACTTTTTCTTAAAAATGCACCCATTTAAAATGGGCTTTATGCTGATCCAACTATTAAACCCTGGATATCTATGGGCTTGCATCCTCAGTATCCAATTTAATTCAACCTGTTCCAGGTGATTATTAGTATCACCACCCATCACACTTTTATGTACACACTGTAAGACCTTAAAAGAAAGATGATGGTCTGGATATTCCATTAAATGTTTGGCAAGTGCATTTTTGATGTATTTATTCTAATATCATACAAGTGTCTATTGACTCTGTCCCTTAGTCTCTGTATGTTCTTGCCTATATAAATATATATATACCCTATATAATTTTCTTTTAAGGTCTTATAGTGTGTACATAAAATGTATCACCATCATGTCCATCACAACTATTACTTTGATCTTGCTTCTCTCACTTACACTCTCTCTTCTAACAATAATCACAACTTTCCAGGCACCCAACATACCTCCTGCACATACCTGTACAACCAGCACCCATAATCCACAATTATCAAGTTACTCAGACATCCACCCTAGCTTATTCACAGCTAATACCTCTGTACTATGCAAAGTGAAAATTCTACCTCTCCAAAGACACTCCCCTTATCATACCATCAGCAGCAACTACACCATTTTTAGGAAACAACTGAGAAGTATAACCTACACAATTTGCCAAAGCACTATTTCCCAGTGTGGTGATGTACAACCCAACCCAGGCCCAGCCCCCCTCAGCCCCAGAAAACCTAGCAAATCACTTATGCTATCAGCCATAAATCTCCAAAGCCTTAGAAACAAGATACCTGAACTCCATACGTGGATTTCACAGTACAACCCAGATATTATAGCAGCTACTGAAATCTGGTTGAAATCATATGTAAAAGACACTGAATTTCTCCCCTTAAGCTACTCATGCCTGAGAGTCGATCGACCCAACAAAAGAGGAGGAGGAGTAGCAATACTCTTCCCTAGCAATTACACATTAATCCCCTACTCAAAAACCAACACCCAACTTTTCCCCAGCCGAAGTACTCATCTCTATATTAAAACTTAAAACCATAAAAACATTTGCATAATTGCTCGTTATATTCCCCCAGGAAACAACATACCATTATTAGAAAACATAATTGCCTGGACTTCCCAAAATATAGATAATGAAACCATCATTCTAGGTGATGTAAATATTGATGGGCTAGATATAGGCCACAACAGCCCCTCAAAAACATAAATCTTTACAACTTCCCGCAACTAATTGAAGACCTCACCAGACCTCACAAGAATAATAATTGGGGCTCTACAATAGATGTGATATTAGTGTCCCGCCCTTTCAATGTCATCACTGCAGGCATACTACCTAATAGCAAAACAAACGATGCAAAAGAAAAAATGAATATACTGAAACACACCAAACAGCCAATACTTAATCCAGCGAAATTCTCTTTATTTCCTCCCAAAAGATCTGGTACCTCGGCAATTCGCCTTCAAAGGATCACAATTCAATGTAGCATAGTAGCAGTATTTATATAAACATTAATTGGATCAATTAATCAATTCATTACATAATTTAATTACAAAAAAAGGAGGGAAAAAAAGCTTCTAACATATTTAAAGTGATCTTCCTATATTTAAATAAATATTCACATAAACTAAGTATATATTTTTTCTGGTTATATTATTTATTAAATAATATTATATATAAAAGTATAAACATTTTATATAATTTATTATCAAGAAATAATCATGACACATTAAATAATCCATCAATTTATCATATACCTAATTCCAAATTAAGTCCAAAAGGTTTTAAAGTATTGAACTTTAAAATCATCCTAGTCTCTAGCTCCAGTAATCTATCACAAATATTGTCACCTTTGCAACAGAAAGGCTTGCCCAAAATACTAAATTTTAAACTATCAGCTTTTCCTTCGTGAGCTTCAAAAAAAATGTTTGGCAACTGGACTAGATAAAATTAAATTTCGAATGTCTCTTAAATGTTCTAGAATTCTAACCCTAACCATTCTTTTGGTTTGTCCAATATACCATACATTATTACAACTACAAGTAAGTGTATACACAACACCAATAGATTTACAGTTAAAACGGTGCTTGGGGTAGTGGTTAACATTATTAATAGACCTGACATCAAAAATTCTATCACATAAACTGCAGGAACCACACCTGAAAGATCCCATATTAGTAGTATTAGAAATTCTTTTGATTAAGAGGTTATTATTCAGTATTTCCTTTAAATTCTTTCCCTTTTTGTAAGAAAATATTATGTGATTCCTTTTTTTGTAATTAAATTATGTAATGAATTGATTAATTGATCCAATTAATGTTTATATAAATACTGCTACTATGCTACATTGAATTGTGATCCTTTGAAGGCGAATTGCCGAGGTACCAGATCTTTTGGGACGAATTAAAGAGAATTTCACTGGATTAAGTATTGGCTGTTTGGTGTGTTTCAGTATACTACCTAATACCATTAGTGACCACCACCCAGCATATATCCTACACAAAACTACTCCAACCCCAGGCCAACACCAAACAAATCAACCAGAAATTTTACTAAGTTCCAATCATCCATATTTAATTAAACCTTAGCTAAAGTAAACTGGGAACCCTTCAAATCCCTACCACCTAATGAGGTTGTTGAATTCTTTAACTCAACATTTCTAGATATCCTAAATAGGCAAGCACCCACCCGCCAAAAATGTATAAAACATAATCATGCAAGCTGACTCTCAAAATCCACCAAAGAAGTCATGCCCACAAGGGATAAAATCTGGCAATCATGGCATAAAAACAAAGACCCCTCAACTCTACTACATTACAAGCAACTCTGTAGCCAGGCAAAATGTCTAATAACCACTGATAAAAAAGCCCACTACTTCCACCTACAAAGCCAACATAAAAATAATCCCAAAAAATTCTGGTCATCCATCAGCGCACCCAGGATCTCAAAACAAACCATCCCATGACCCACAACCCCCCCCCCCCATTGAACTTGCTCCCCTCTTCAATTCCTACTCCATTGATACCACAGCTAACCTAACCACCACCTTTCCTACAGTTAATAGCACCACCAAGACAGCTAATGACCAACTCATCTCAGAAAACAAGCCTACACTCCCCCATACCCACCAGCACAATAAAAAAAAACTTTTACTTAAGCTAAAACCTTGTACTCTGGCCCCTGACAATCTACTCCCACACTTACTGCAGCTAGCAGCAAACTCTATAACTTATCCCATCAGTATACTCATTAACAGATCAATTAAAGGATCCTTTGTCCCAGACATCTGGAAAAAAGCATTAATTCTCCCCTTACACAAAGATAGCACCAACACAGACAGCACAAACTTTTTACCCATAGCAATTCTCTCACACCTCTCTAAAATACTGGAAAAATGCATCCATGCTCAACTCCTAAACCACCTGCTTGAAAATCAAATTTTATCACCCACTCAGCATGGTTTCAGACCAGGACACAGCACCACTACCGCCCTCCTATCCTTCCTTGATACAGTTAACCAGGCACGGGATTCTAGTAAAATAATTGCTTCACTTTTCCTTGACCTCTCCAAAGCTTTTGATACTATTTCCCACACTATCCTCCTCTCTAAACTATCCACCCACCCATTTCTCCCCCTACCCTACAATGGTTCAACAGCTATCTCTCCCATAGGCAGCAATCGTCCAAATGGCAACAATCTTACTCTACCTTCCTCAGTACTTCCACAGGGGTACCCCAAAGCTTCATACTTGGTCCTCTTTTATTTAGCATCTTTATTAACAACTTTCACTGTACTCTTCCACAGTGCTCAGTAATCCAGCTCTGAACTCCAGCAAATTACCCAGAATGCCCTCACAGCTACTGAATCTAGGATGCTTAACAATCATCTTGCCCTACATCCAAAAAAACTAAACTAGTATTTTTTGTCCTTAGGAAAACTACTCAGTTTGATAAAAACTCTTCACTATACAAGTCCAAGTCAATACCACTGTAGGAATTATCCCACACAGTAAATTACTAGGCATTATTATAGATGAAAACCTTAACTTTGACCTACATGTAAACAATAGCATCAACAAAACACATCAAAAGCTTGGTATGCTCTACAGGGACCAACACTTTCTTAGCCGCTCGACTAAACAAATCCTTGCAACTACTTTTTTATTACCCTCTCTCCTTTATGGTGCCACTCTCCTCACTAATATCCAAAATTCTACAAAATCCAGACTTGATATGTGTTACAACAGAATAGCAAAATTTGCCACCTTGGCCAAATTCTCATCCCACAACAGTAAATCACTGAAACAATTACTGTGGCTGGAACTCCCCCACCATCTCTCATTCACCCAACTAACTACTATGCACAAAATAATCTACAGACCCACAGACTGTCCTGTCCTCTCAACTCTACTTGTCAAATATCATCCCAGCAGGCATCTAAGATCTGAAAATCATCTAGTTCTACAAGTAGATAAGCCCACCTTACCTGCTGGTCAACTCCTCTATTCCTTCACCATCGCCAAACTATGGAACTCCCTTCCACCTTCTATAAGAAACACAAGCAGCACTGCCACCTTCAAACAAATACTGAAAAGTCATCTCAACTCTTCCTGGCTATGTTCCTGCTCTATAACCTAACCTCTTCACTATCCTTATATAATTACTAAACTCCTATGTCTTTTGCTACTAGTGACTGATGATACTTTCTCCATCTTTATTTTTTATTTTTATCTTCACTTGTTGATAATGGTACAATAATACTGATTAATATATCTCTGTTTATACCACTCTGATTGAATTCATTGAATTCTGCTTTAATGTATATTTTCTGTATATATTACTGTAATTAAACAAACTAGATTCCTGCTTTTATGTATATATTCTGTATATGTTACTTTATTCACTATCTGCAACACTGTTTCTACTTCTACATCAATTGATGTTTATATTTTTTCTGTATCTATGTTCTTGTTGGAGCTTTTCTCCCCATGCCTCCATTGAAATTGGGCTCTTTTAGGCCCAGTGGACTTTCCCGGTAAACAAATGCAATAAATAAATAAATAATTTGCCTGGGGGACCTTTTTCTTTTTTTTTTTTACCCCCACCTTTCTTACTTCTTCCTTCTTCTTGTTATTAGTTGGTTTCAGCTCTTATTAAAAAGTTTAGGACTTATTTCACGATTGTAATTTAGCAAATATAAAGAGCTATAAGGTATGTAGAGCACTGAGGAATGCTTGTTTAGTCATGTAGTACAACAGTATTTAGTTCACGTAGCTAAGCTTGATTATCATCATGTAATTCTGCAAATTTTTAAAAGATCGTTTTGCAGATGAAGTAAACTTTCTTACTGTTTGCTATCAGTTTTCAAACAAGATCTCTATCATTCTTTCAGTGGTGGTTTATTTGAAGTATCTGGAGAAAAAAAGAAAGGTTATTTCACTGAGTCTAACTGGTTAAGCCACAGTCTTAGTTAGAAGTATATATATTTAAAATTAAATAATAGAAGCAAATTAGGCATCAGAAACAACAACCGTTATGAATGAACTCCAATATCCACAGCATTGATAAAAAATAAAATGCCTTTATTCGTGCACCAGGTTAGCGCTTTCACATTCCGCTTCTTCAGACCATATACGTGCATAATACATTATGAGTACTTAAATACTATAAGATAGCCAATCATCAGGGTCATTCAATCAAAAACCTAATAATTTAAAGATATATCTTCCTACACTATCTGATGGGTTATTTGCATAAACATTAATACAATGAATGCAGAAATAAACTTAAAAATTCTATTTACTAACAACCTACTACTATATCTTAAAAAGTAATTTGCAAAAGAAATACTACACTAAATATAACAAATATGCTAAGACATTTGTATAATAGAAACCTACTGTAACTAATAACAATAAACAACATAAAAATAACTATTATTAAATACAACAAATATACTGAAACATTTATATGATAAAATCCTAATATAACCAATAACAATAAAGACAACATAGAAACTAACTATTCCTGAGTAAAAATATAATTTAAATTAGATAAATATACGTATTACTTTTTAAAAAAAATTCTCCTAGTCTTAAGTATGGGTTTTAGAGATGCCCTTTCATTAAGGCCTTTACCTCTATCAGCCCTCAGTCTCATAATCCAGCAGGTTTCTCTCTTCTCTATGGCATTTCTAATATCTCCTTCCCATACACTAGGTGAGATGGCATCTATCACTAAGAACTTAAATTGATGTTCATTACGAGAGCTCATCACATGTTTTGCTAGGGCATTGGTATGTAAATTAACCCTCATGGCATAAAGATGCACAAAAATTGCATTGTCCGCAAGGAAAGGTTCCTGATATTTGCTCTTCAGATTGAATGTTTTTGACTTTGGAATGACACAGTAATCTTTTAAGATTTTAAGTCGTTGTGGACAATGCAATTTTTGTGCATATATTGATTCGAGTAGTAGCTTTATACAACCTTCCTTCAGGACATACCATCTAATATAACTCCCCCTGCTACCACTAGGGAACAGGCCCTTTATGTTCCCTCTAAGGCCAAGAACACTGCATCAATGGGCCCAGACAATATCCCAGGATGCCTTCTAAATAGCATGAAACATGACCTATCAGGCCCTCTGGAATTGCTTTTTAACTATAGCTTCCAAACAGGGTTTGTGCCACATAAATAGAGAACAGAAACAGTCATCCCTCTGACAAAGGTGGGCCATCTGCAGACCCTGGAAACTGCAGACCCATAAGTCTCACTAGTCATAAGTAAAGCCATGGAAATGAGCAATAGTAATATACTAAACCTCCAGACACTGGACCCAGCACAGTTTGGTTTCATCAAGGGCAGATCATGCCTACTCAACCTTGTGGACTTCTTTGAGAAGGTTGCCAAAGCAATGGATATGGGCAAAATGGTTCACACTGAATACCTTGACCTGGCCAAGGCATTTGACACATACCCCACTTGGGCATTGTTGACAAACTCAAAAGGTTAGGTACAAACCCGTATGTTACCCAATGGATAGCCAACTGGCTTACAGACAGGACCCAGGAAGTTAGAATTGGGGAGTCCACATCCACAAAGAGGCCAGTCACAAGTGGAGTCCTTCAGGGATCAGTCCTTGGACCACTCCTTTTTGGCATTTACTTCTCTGAAGTCAAGGCCAATGTCAGTAGTCGCTGGCTGACTAAATTTGCAGAAGATTGCAAATTAGGAGCTGTCATTGAATTCCACACTGGCACAAATGTTCTCCAGGTGGGGCTGACACAGACAAGCAACTGGTGTCAGAGCCATGGACTAAAACTAAATGTGAAGAAATGCATAATAGTATCCTTTGAGAAGTCATCCACCCCTGGTAACTATCATATTGACAGCACACCCCTTACAGTTGACCCAGTAGTCAGGGATGTTGGGACACATATAGATAGTAATCTAGCCTTTGACTATCATGTGTCTACAGTAGTGAGGAAATCCTTCTATGTTGTGCAACTTATAAACATAGGTATGGTGTCTATAAGTCCAAGGGAATCATTGTTTCACTGTATTTGACATTCATCAGACCTATAAGTGAGTGCAATGCCCCCTTTGGTATGTACATAACCAGGCATATCCAACAATTGAAACATCCAAAGATGTTCCTCACTAAAATAATACAGGGCTTAAGTAAAATGTCCTGTGCAGACTGCTTCAAGGCTCTGTCCCTGTATTTTGTCTCCTACAGGCTTTTGAAGGAAGATCAATGCTTGACACACAGGGCATTGTCAGACCCCAGTCTGATGTACCTCCTGCATATCTACAAAAAAACAGCACCAGAATTACCCATTCTAAAGACTTAAACCTTGCCTGTGATATAAACAGGACCTGCTGGAGAGACAGGTATGTATCGCAGAGATTACCCCATCTCTGGAATAAGCTCCCCATCCATGTGAAGCAGAGTTCCTCCCTAACCGACTTCAAGTGCAACCTGGACAGTTGGATGAGGAACAGGAAATTCATCCCTGGTTTGGCACCTACATCTCTAATGGATGCAGGCAACCTATAAATGTTTCATCTCCCAGGCCCCTGCTTACACTTATCAAGGCTATCAGAACTTGTCAGAGATTTGGGATGCATGGCTAGGTTTAAAAAGGCCCTTGTGGTTGTTAGCCTAGTAAACACCTATGAACCTATGAACCTAAAAACAATTCTACAGACGTTCACAACACACAGACATGCACACACACACACACACACACACACACACACACACACACACACACACACACACACACACACACACACACACACACACACACACACACAAATTTTATACATGCTTACAGTGGGTTTCTACTCAATATTCCTTGAGTTTCCAAAAACTCTGTTGAAGCTTTATTACAGACAACATGAAGTCAACATTCTAGCATTATTTTTGCATTGAAATCACTATCATTGCATGCTTTTAAGCAGATAAACATGCATCTCATACACAGCTCAATCATAGTGTCAGAAACGGTTACGGGATTTGGTTGGCCATGTTGATTATAATTAAAATAATACTTTCCATTGCAGTATAACACATAAGTGACTAAATATTATTGTACATTTGTATGTGTTTCTGTAGAAAAAAATGCCATAACTTTGAAATATTTTCAATCATTTAATGTTTAATTGGTTTTACCCATATGATGTCAATGGAGTCTCTAAGGGCATACATAACATAATAGCAGTAGTACAGATAAGGAATAATGCACGTGGTTAACATGATATGTATATGTGACTTAAAAAAATTTAAACATTTTCCTTATCCAAAAGTGGTCTGCTAGGGATACTGCCTGCTTTTATGCCAGAGAAGAAGAAGTAATGAAAAGGACCCATTGTTTTATTCTAACGCAGTAATGGCATGACTGCCGTAAGGCATGTGGTCATGTCACCTCCCGCTGACACAACATTTTGTCAGGTTTGGAGTCTTTCTGGCAAAGAAGCTGCAGAGGTGTAGTAATGTATTATGTGCACAGATGGATGAAATTAACAACCATTAGAGTCATTTTTAGACAACTGCAGAGATTTAAAAAAAATGACATGCAATATGATACACTGATGAAATGTTAGGTGCATCCAACTTTTGGCTTCCTTGATGTTCATCGTGTTTCACTGTTGTGGTCATTACACTTGGGTTATCCTGCTGGCAGGCTACCTGCAGTCGTCCAGAGTTCCAAAGTCTAGGTCTGGCGTCGGTTGCTGTCGCCTCCTCCCTGACGTCAGTGCACCAGGGGTATAAGAGATGCAGCCAACGCCATTTTCTTCAGTCTTTCTTGCCATGCAGTGGCCGAAGCAAAAGTAGTTCGCAAGTGCCGGTCGGCTAACTCCTGAGATTTTCAAAATCAAATTTCAGAACCAAAGTCTTCAATAAAGCTAAGTACCCCATTGGGGAAACTTTTTCTTGCTCCAGACCGATGTCAGTAAAAGTTAACAATTGTATTTCTTGTGGGAAGCAAATACCTCATAAGGATTTTCACTCTTACTGTATTCCTTGCCTAGGCCCTGACCACGATGTTGCTAGTTGTCGGTTTTGCGCTAGATTCAACTAACGCACTATTAAGTGTCGGTTTGATTTTGCTTTACATTATTTTGGCCGAAGATTTAACTACATAATGCCATTGGAACAACTGACAACCGCAATTCATAAAAAACGCAAAGACAAAGAAAAGGACAGGCATCCGAGGTCCAAAACCAACAACGAAGCCTCTTCTAGGCCAGTCGCCAGTTCGCCGGTTCTCAGTGAGGCACTTTCTCAGCCCCTGACACCTGGTACTTCAGAGCCACAGGCCGCATCCGACTCCCACGTGGAGACACCTAGTCCTCTGGAAACTCAAGGTATTGGGCCTGCGGAAACTATTCCCTCAGATGGGTCTGGAGCTGCTGAGCAGGCATCGGCTTCTGAGGGTGTTTTCAGACCTTCACAACTTACTATTAAGTCCACTACAGCAGCCAAGGCAAAGTCAAAAACACCATTAAAGACAAGGAAACAAGTACAGCATTCTCCTGGACAGTCATCCATGCCAAAGAAACAGATGCTTAAAATGGCCAAGGACCTAATTACTTTGATCAGGGGTTCCCATCCCCCTCCTGATAAAAGGCCTTGGCAAGACACTGACTATGATTCCTCTGACCAGGTTTCTATTTCCTATGATTCCTCTTCAGATCAGGGTTATTCTCTCCCTCCCTATGAGTTCTGACAGTAAGGAAATGCAGGATTTATTGCAAACAGCTGAACAAGTGGGAAAGCATACTCTGCAATGTGGTTTTGATTCATTAGAGGCTTCTTGCAGAGCCGCAGTTACAGGCTCTGTCATTCAAAGGCATGCTTGGTTAAAAGAACAAAGTCTACCTGATCATGTTAAAGTACAATTATTGGATGCTCCACTACAGCATGATACTTTGTTTGGTGTTAAGGCAGAAGAGGTGTTAAAGAAAATGGTGGATAAAGCAAAATCAATGCAGACAGTAAAGGATTTCTTACAGGTTCAGCCAACTAGATTTAGCAGAAACTGGCCTTCTAAGAATTGGTCCTTTCCGGTGTCAGACAGGCCACAAAGAGGCAGATACAGATGCTCAAGAGGCAGATCTCAGCCCCAAGGCTCATACAGACCTAAACAATGGGAAGCTTCAGCCCCCAAAGGAGAAGACAAATCACAACCTTATAGAAAACAGTCCCAATGACTTTCCTCTACAAATGCCAAGCACTTACCATTTGGCAGCACCCTTAGGGGGAAAACTAGCACTTTTCTCACAAAATTGGCACATGATCACCCAGGACAAATGGGTACTGAATATTGTTTCTCAGGGTTACAGGTTCCACTTTCACACCCTTCCAAAATCAAAAGGTATGCCAGACCTGCCACAAAACCAATGGGCAGAGGCACAAAAACAAATTTCTGCTCTCATAGACATGAGAGCTATTCAAAGAGTACCACAGCAAGAACAGGTTCAAGGATTTTACTCAAGACTTTTCCTGGTACCCAGAAAGGACAAAGCTTGGAGACCAATACTGGACCTGTCAATCCTAAATACTTTCCTGGATGTTCCGAAATTCAAAATGTTTTTTTTTCCAATAATCATTTTTATTGTTTTGCAAAACCATTATACATTTCACACACTATTTACATTATGTACAATATTGCTTCCAATGTTTTAGTTCCATTTTGAATTTCCCTATAATACATTAAGAATAAATATAATTTTAACCAAGTACAGGAAAATAAAATCACAAAAAATTAAACATAAAGCATCTACAATAGACAATTATAAACCAACTCAAGCCAATAATTTGTATTATTTCTACATTTTCTATCTAATCCAAGAATGTGTTGGTACACATACAGAATGTCCTGACGGAAAGTGGATAGGAACCTCTACGCCAAAATAATATTAAAGATTTGTTCCCAAATTTTTATGCTGTTTATACTTTTCTTATTATTTCTAATTAACAATTTGTGCGCTAATATATGCTTAATCGCTAACAGCCTGAAATTTTGCCATGACACCTGTGCTGGGTTCAACCAATTTGTGGCTATATATAATTTCATTAGTAAACTAATATTCATAATTACAATCTTTTTTGTTTTGTCCAAATACTCCGGTGGAATATGTAGAATCAGAAATTCCCAGGAGAGTGTTGAGTTTTGGTAACCCATTTTTTGTAGTTGTAACTTTAAAGAATTCCATAATTTATAAATGCACTTGCAACTCCAGAACATGTGTAACAGGTCTGCTGTCTGATCTACACACTGTGGACATTTAGGTGACTTTTTGAATCAAATTTATGAAGTGTTAGATGGGTATAATATGCATTGTTAAATATCATCAATTGAGTAAAGACCAGTTTTTGAAGTGATACGGATTTTAATGTTAAGTTAAACGCCTCTACTATTTTACTGTCGCCTAGGGATGACAATTTCTCTCCAGTATTTCGATAACAGAATATGATTATTATATTTTCTCTCTTTGCCATTTTATACGCTGAGGATATATATTTTCTATCTTGTTGCAATGCTTCCCACAGATGACCTGAAATAACTAGTTCCTCTTTTTAATTTCAGAACTGGTAAAATAATTTATGGCCAAATCTTTTAACTGCCTCATTATAATTAAATAAGAGATGGGAAGATTCATCTCTTTTAAGATATCATGTACCGCTACTCCTAGGAAGGGGTATAAATCCCTTACAGTTAATTCCTTAATAAATGGATATTTCTTTAAGTCTATCAGTTGATTACCAATAGTTATATTAGGATTTCCATCAAACGGTTGAAACATCATCATATATTTTAAAAGGTTCAAGGAGGCAAACAGAGTTTGAGTCGCCATTGCCCATACCTTGATGTGCTCCATTAACTCATATTTACTCAATGTTTTTATATTCAAAAATGGTACAGCTTTAACATTTATTCCCTTCCCTTTTATATGTTTATAATTTAGCAGTACCCATTTGGGTATCCATTTTCTATTTTCATTATCCAAGTAAGACACCCTTAAAATCCTATTGGCCTGAATCACTGTATAATACATCTCAAAATCCGGTAAATCCAACCCCCCCCCCTCGTTTTAGGAGCCATCAGTTTCTCATAGGATATTCTCGTTTTTCTGGGTTCCCACAGAAATTTCCCCAGTCCTATCTGAAATTGCTTAAAAAAGAATTTCGTGATTTTAAGTTGTGCTGCTCTAAAAATATATAGCATTCTGGGGAGAACGTTCATTTTTATTATCGCTGCTCTTGCCATCATCGGTAGCTTCAACTTACTCCATCTTTTCAAATCCATTGTTATTCGGTCTCCAGTTGCCTTAATATTGTTGATAAAAAATTCTCTATTTTCAGTTGAAAAGTCAATCCCCAAATATTTTATTCTTTCTTCTGTCCTTACTCGACCTATCAATGGTAGCATTGAAAAAGGTGTAGGTGTCTTTAGAGGGAATATTTTCGAAATTCAAAATGTTAACACTGCATCAACTACTACCCATGCTGGACAAGAAGGCTTGACTAATTACTTTGGATCTCAAGGAGGCATACCTGCATGTCCCAATCAGACAATCTTGCAGAAGATACCTCAGATTCATAGCTGGATCAGTGCATTACCAATTCTCTGCACTGCCCTTTGGCTTATCTACAGTTCCCAGGGTCTTCATAAAATGCCTGGCACCAGTAATTGCATTTTGCAGACAAAAAGGAATTCAAATATATCCCTACTTGGATGACTGCCTTATTCAAGCAGAGAGCAAGGACATTCTACTAAAGCATCTGGCATTTGTAAAAAGATTACTAATTTGCCTAGGGTACACAGTAAACTAAAATAAGTCAAAACTAGTGCCCTCTCAAGAGATAATATTCCTGGGTGCAAGCTTAAATACAACTTCCCAGGTGGCTTATCTCATGCCAGACAAGCAAGGGCAACTGACTCATTACTTTCAAATGATGGCAACAAAGACCCAGCTCCCTGCAAGAAAAATTTTGCAGGCTCTGGGCTTCATGGTATCCTGCATTCTACTAATCCAAGACTGCATATGAGGAAACTATAATGGTATCTAAAAAGTGTTTGGACTCAACATTGCCACAGCCTGAAAACAATATCTCTTATTCCCTGCCTGCAACAACAGTTTTGATGGTGGGCCCAGGCCTGTCACCACAACAAGGAACAGCCTTTCACCTTACCCACAGCCAGGCAGACAATAACAACAGATGTATTGGATTATGCCTGGGGGGCACACATGACAGGAAAATGTATTCAGGGCACGTGGTCCAAGGAACAAATGCATCTTCACATCAATCAAAAAGAGATGCTAGCTGTACAACATGCCCTGACAGCCTTCAAGGATCTACTATATCCAGGGCAAGTATTACTAAAGACTGACAACACCACAGTCATGTGGTACATAAACAAGCAAGGGGGTCACACATTCCTCCCCTCTCTGCAAACAAGCCATGACTTTGTGGAACACAGCACTGACCTATCAAGTACATCTGCAGGCACAATTCCTGCCAGGAAAGAAAAATACTCTGGCAGATGACCTAAGCAGAAATCTCATGGATCCTCACGAATGGAAACTAAATCCACAGGTCTTCAGCATGATAACAAGGAAATGGGGACGCCCAGACTTAGATCTTATTGCCTCCCCTCACAACTGCCAACTACAGAGATTTTGCACAAGGACTTATCACTCACAAGCATGGAAAGTGGATGCTCTATCATTCAGCTGGAAAACACTGACAGTATATGCCTTTCCTCCACTGCCTCTTCTTCCCAAGGTACTCCTAAAAGTCAGACGAGAGAACCCCAAAATAATTCTGATTGCCCCAGACTGGCCACACCAGCACTGGTACCCAATCCTAAAGAGCTTGTCTCAAGGCCCAGCCTGGCCTTTACCTCAAATTCCTCATCTTCTGACTCAACAAAACAGTCAGATTCTGCACAGCCAACTCAGAACCTTAAATCTGACTGCATGGCAGATAATATAGCCACCCAGACCACACCTCTCTCTAAAGCTGTTATGAATGTCATTTTAGAAGCCAGGAGGCCCAGCACTAGGAAATCTTATGCTGAAAAATGGAAGAGATTCTGTGCTTGGAACCAGGCACAAGGACTCGAACCACTTGTTCCAAACATACCTCAGATTTTTCAATACCTAACTGAGATGCTGGACAAAGGCCTATCCTTCTCATCAATTGAGATTCATGCCTCTGCCATTTCAGCTCATTACAATAAGGAACCTCCAATTTTCTTTCATCCACTACTAAGACAGTACCTCAGAGGGGCAAAAAACATAAGACCCCCAAGAAGAGCACCGATACCTACATGGGACCTCAATTTTGTTTTAGAAAAGCTCACACTGCCTCCTTTTGAGCCAGCCAATACAGCTGATATAAAATTATTATCATGGAAAACTGCTTTGCTCCTAGCAATAACTTCAGCAAGAAGAGTCTCAGAGTTACAGGCATTGATGGCAGTAGAACCTTTCATCATTTTTCATCAGGACAGGGTTTCTCTAAGGACACACCCAACATTTATGCCAAAGGTAGTATCCAGTGTGGCTCTTAACCAAACCATTCATTTGCCAACATTTTATCCAAATCCCCAGAATAAAGGGGAGAGACTTCTGCACGCTTTGGACATACACAGACAGCTACACTTCTATTTGGACAAAACAAAAGCTTTCAGAAAAACTGAGCAACTGTTTGTAGCTTATGCTGCAGGACCACAAGGAAAGCCTATCTCAAAGCAGACTATTTCAAAATGGATAGGACACTGCAATCGTTTCTGCTATTCACAACATGGCAAGCCAGTGCCTAAGGGCATTAGGCCACATTCAACCAGAGCAGCAGCTACTTCAGCAGCCTTCCTCAGAGGAGTACCAACCAAATACATTTTAGAGGCTGCAACCTGGAGTTCAGTGCACACTTTCACCAAGCACTACCACTTACCTCTCTACTCTAAATCCAGAGCAGACTTTGCCACTGCAGTTCTGCAGGGCCTTGTAGCCTCTCCTAATCCTATTTAGGCCCAGCCACCCAACCTCAGCTTTGGAATTCTACCCAAGTGTAATGACTGCAACAGTGAAACACGATGAACATAGTACAGTTGTGTACACTTACCATAAATGTAGATGTTCAAGTGTATTCACTGTTGCAGTCCAGGTTACCCTCTCACCATCCCCCTTTCTTTTTCTGGGTCTTATCTGCACTTCTCTATTATATACAACCTTTTTGGTGGATTTGCTTGCAGATGAAGGAAATGTTATTTTTGTGCATGCATTTCTTATTGCTATATTTTTCAACCTACCTATTTGGGGCACCTGACATCTGGGGCAAGAAAAACTGAAGAAAATGGCGTTGGCTGCATCTTTTATATCCCTGGCGCACTGACATCAGGGAGGAGGCGACAGCAACTGATACCGGACCTAGACTTTGGAAATCTGGCCGACTGCGGGTAGCCTTCCAGCAGGATAACCCAAGTGTAATGACTGCAACAGTGAATACACTCGAACATCTACATTTATGGTAGGTACACAACTGTACTTTTATTGGGAGTGGTGCAATTAGGCTTCATTGCCTGCCCTGAGCAGCATAATGTTTAGGTCTGGAAACATTTTGCTTTTGTTATTTTGTGTTTTATTTTATTAGGGTAGTTTCAGAAGATTAGAAGTTATTGAGATTTGAAACAGCTCACTTATTTTCTTTTCACACTTTGCTCCCACTGGCTACCTATTATCATACCCACTCTGGACAATTGGCTAATTTGTTTACCATCATTGGGGCAAAGACTCTGGCTAATCATCTAATTTGTTCCCCATCGTTGGGGCAAAGGCCAACCAAGAGGGGCATTCACTAAGGTAGTTTTCAGGGATAGTTCCTGCATTTCTCTTTATGACCTGCCTCCTGTGAACACTTGGATACACTGAGAAAGGTGTTGTGAACAACATAGTGATGATGCTGAATGGTCCCTCAATTCCATAAGGTTTGTGTACCAGCAACAATTCCCACCCACTGACCTCAAGAAGTGTAGATAAGTTTTTCAAGTCTGGAGAAATCTCACCTCACTGTGTGCTGCCTGAGGCCCCCCCCCCCGATATCCCAAAGGGTCATACCCTTCACTCTGTTTCCTCCCTTCCTGGCCCCTGTAGTGGGAGGTCTGCTAATCAAACCCCATTTGCCAGGGTCCCAGTTAGGGCTCTTTACCTGCACTGCACAGAGACAGGCTAGAACGTACACATTTAGCACACAAGTTTCATTTCCACAAGCAGTATTTTCACACTTTGACTTTTGACAGATTTTTTAATCTTCTGATGGCTTACTCCTGAACATATATATTTAAACTGTCTAGCACTCTCTTCATGTCTGAAGACAGGCTAAGACCCTTAAGACCAATCTGGCAAAAAAAATTCTAGTTCCAAGAAAGTAAATCTAATTGTTAGAAACAAATGATGTTTAAACCAATTAAGTCTGATTCTTAGAGAAACAAGTGAGAAATGGAAGTCAGTTCAAGTGTATATAATTTATATTCATGTGTTTAATATTACTTATTCTGTATTATACCATATTAATTTTGCAATATATGTTATTCAACTCTAAATTTTCATAAAAAAAGAAAGAAAAAGAAAAAGAATGAAAAGAGAATGCTGATGACGTTGGTGCCATGTGTTTGAACGAACTAACAGTTTGCTCCATCTTTTATTTGTTAGCCTTTTCTTGGGGGTTTCAGTCATGGACTTGGATCTGTTCACCGCAAGACCAGCCATGGAAGCATCTTTCATTTTCCGACTAGAAGGGAATGCTCAGAAACAGAGTTTGCCGATGATGAGTCTAGCACAGCAGCAGATACTGAAAGCCGTCGAGGGTCTCTCATGATTCCTCGGATATTTCGAGGAAGCAGTGGTCAAAGTCCACTTAGCCATGGATCCCATCCCAACACACCAAACCCTACACCCAATGGGAAGATGAATAGTGCTGTGGATTGTAATGGAGTAGTCTCATTGGTAGGAGGCACAGGAAGCCACAGTTCTACTCCAGCATCACCTGCGGGATTACTGTTACCGGCAGTGATTGTGGAAAAATCAGCTCACGATGACCATGTGAGTAGATACCATCTTATTAGAGTACTACACTTGTCTCTTAATTAAGCCCAGGTTATATTTAAAGGTATTATTTCTTTTGTTATAGCTGGTTATATTATTAACCATATTTCTGTTAATTGTTCTGTTTTTAGGCTTTAAGAATTTAGCTAGATGCCTTTTTTAACATAATAATAATAATAATAATCATAATAATATTAAAATATAATTAAATATCTGATGAAATAGGCCGTAGTTACTGCTGCAGTCCTTATAATAACCTAGTAATGAGGTCTGAATGTGTAGATTTAGCATTTTCCAGAACTACTAGACTTATTATCCTAGATTTTAGAGGGTAGGGCTTATTTTGTTAACCAGGTATCATACAATATATTACTGGCCTGCACGCACGCACACACACACACACACACACACACACACACACACACACACACACACACACACACACACACACACACACACCTATATACACAAGAAGGACTTGCTTTTATAATTGATTGAGGGGGATTGCACTCTAATTTGATGCTGAGGATGAAAGCAGGTCAGTTCAAAATGAAAGAAGTGCTAGAACAAGCCATTTTACAGTACAATCTGTTTTAATACTACATTTAAATAATAAATGGTCACATCACAAGTTTTTTTTTCACTCCTTATTTAAATGGTCATGTCGTTCCAGAATAGCAGTGCTAAGCAATTAAGATTACTCTTTCAGAATCATTGCCACCAATTAGTTTCTTTATTCACAAAGTAATTTTCATAACTTGAATTATAGCAAATTGTTCTAGCAGTAGTACAATTTGTGGCTTTTATCAGAATAACTGATTATACCTTGGGAGTCTGGTTTCACAAATGGTTGAATTTTATAATTGATCAGAATGTATTTGCTGAGCAATAAGAAAAGCTATATCTTTTTACAGCCTTTAAATCATTTCAGAGACATTTGCAATGGTTTATAAACACAGTTTTTGAATATTAAAATGAAAGTGAGCCAAACAAATGAAAATGTTTTTCAACACAGAGAAAACAAAAAATATATATAGATATATCTCTCTGTTTATATCTAGCTATACATGTATATATATATATATATATATATATATATATATATATATATATATATATAATTTGCATACGTACTCACATACACACATAATTATTCATGTAATACAGTTCCCTTCACAGAAATAAGTGATTATAATGAGTTAAATATTTCTAATTAAAACATACATGTACTGCTGAGTTCTGAATTGTGTGGGTAATTTCGTTATATATGTATTATCACAAATGAAGTATTCTTAATCAAACTGTGGTTTAGTTTTGTTCTGTGGAGATTCAATGCACAATATAAATAAATGTTTCTACATAGATAAATAGATAAAATGTGTGTGTGCATGCATGATTAATTAAAACACAGTACAGATCTGAGGAGATAGTTGTCCCCAGTGTGAAAATAGCAGACTACCTTCATTTCCTTGTTATTTGAAAAAGTGAGAAGTAAAAAAGTCCTAAGCTTAGAATTAAAAGAAACAGTAATAAATAGTCCAAAACTTCAGATTTTAATTCATTTTTATAAAAGGAGTGAAGAAAAACTCAAGCAGACATAGTCCAAGAATAATTCAGTTTTTATTTATGGTACACACTATTGTCCACCAACTGGACTTCATCAGATCAACTTTTCAATAACAGTTTTACCACTGGAAAACTAAATATGTGCTTATTGAAAATAAAGGTTCATAAATCATGACTGACAAACACATGCATAATAATGAGCCAAAACAGGGCGTAATTAATGATACGCTTGCCTACCAGTATAAACAAACCTGATGTAAAGCAAGAGCCACCTTTCACCTTCCACGATTAATTCAAAAAGACAGAGAAAGTGGTGTGTGTGTGTGTGTGTGTGTGTGTGTGTGTGTGTGTGTGTGTGTGTGTGTGTGTGTGCACGCGTGCGCGTGCATGTGTGTGTGTCTCTATAAATGTACATCTGTTTGTGTGTGTATATGTGCATGTATGTGTTGGTGTGTCTGTATTTCTTATAGATAGATAGACAGATAGATAGTAGCATGTAAATTACTACATACCATGGTGTAAAAGCTGAGTCCCACACTTTATGGGAAGAAAGTGAGTTACCCTATAAACTTTGTGAGTATAAATGGTTCCAGTTCCAAGGCATACAGAGATGAAGTTCTGAATATAGGTTCAGTTAACAATCCTGACACTGGAAGAGGTGGCTGATGGGTAGACAGAGGAATGATAAGGCAGTACTCACTTCTCCCAGGGGAGAATGTTAGAATGTATGGAGACTAGAGAAGGACAGGAACACATGCCTACCAAGGAGGTATCTTTACTTACAGAACTGAG
The DNA here is from genome assembly GCF_019279795.1 of Protopterus annectens. Lineage (NCBI taxonomy): Eukaryota > Metazoa > Chordata > Ceratodontiformes > Protopteridae > Protopterus > Protopterus annectens. The sequence continues at coordinate 539,725,243 of NC_056732.1, read as the reverse complement.
TGGTAAGCCCTTCCACCACCCTACTGAATATCCAAACCTTGGGAATTTGTGGACATGCACAGTGAACAGATAAACAAAAGCACACACACTCAAACAAACTCTAATGGCTGCCTGCATGACACCATGCACAGTGAACAGATAAACAAAAGTACACACATACACACACACACACACAAACTCTAATGGCTGCCTGCATGACACCATGGTGTGACTGTGCTGTCACTCAATAAAAGGAAATAAATTGATCATTGCCATAGTGATAGCCTGATGATTGTCAGGATCAGAGTTAAAAAAATGTAATTAAACAAATAAAACATTAACAGTCAGTATAGCAAAGAACATCATGCAAAGCCTATGTCATTGACCTCGATTACTGTGTGAGTGGAACACAATGAGATCGGTTATGCAACTGATGCAATGAGACCTGTAAGAAGATCCAGACTAGATTGCCTGGTCTTCAACACTTATTTTATCGACTCTATTTCCAAACTATTTAACACCAACCCCTCAGTCAACAATACCTCCAACCTCCCTGAACCCCCCTCAACTACTAACTCAGTAAACACTTTCTCTCTCTCAAACCTGTTCCTATCAACTATCTAAACTCAAACTATGGTCTGTATCAGTAGACAATATCCCTTCATACTTTCTCCAGGTTGCAGCATACTCCCTTGCAATGTCAATATCTATACTAATAAATCGCTCCGTCTCTGAATCTAATGTTCCATCTATTTGGAAACAGTGCTACACCCTTCCTATTCACAGAGGAGGAAACTCCATGGAAATATCTAACGTCAGACCAATCGCTATCCTCTCCCCTCCCTCAAAAATCCTCGAGAATTGCATACACAAACAAGCAATGCATCATCTCATAAAAGATAAACTACTCACCCCTGCTCAGCATGACTTCCATCCCAAGCACAGTACCACCACAGCTTTTCTATCCTTTCTCAACACTATTGCTCTAGCCAAAGATAATCACAAACTTATATCCTGCCTATTCCTTGACCTTTCAAAGGCTTTTGACACACTTTTGCACTATTTGCTTCTTAACAAACTCATTGACTTTAATTTCTCTCCCAATACAGTAGCATGGTTCTCCAGCTATCTCACTGATAGCAGTCAGTCAGATGGGAGTCTGCAATATCATCCCCCCTTCAAGGAAAAACCGGTATCCCCAAATGAGCCATTCTTGGTCGTCTGCTATTTAATATCTTCACCAGCTCATTTTACTCCTCTTGTCCTCATTCTACCATCATCCAATATGCAGATGACTCTACAGTCATCACTATTGCTAACTCCCCCTCTGAACTCCTAGCTACTACCCAGACATCCTTTAACTCAGTAGAGACCTGGCTCACAAATAACCAGCTTATCCTCAACTCTAAAAACAAAATTATAGGTTCATAGGTTCATAGATTCATACTAGGCTATCTGCCCTGGGGTATTTATAAGCCTAGCCCAATTGTGTTTGGCTTACGCCACCCCTTGATTTGAGTATTACTGTGCCCTTTTTAAAGTTTAGTTTACTGTGCCTCTGTCTAATAGTGACATGGAAGTAATCCCTGGGACAAACCTACGATCCCCCATCCACTCATCAAGATTCTTCTTGAAGAGAGTCAGTGAGGTGTTACTCTTTCTTTCTAAATCTGTTAACCACATTACATCTTCCTTTTCCATAATGTCCCTAAACAACACTCCCATAGAAGTTGAATCTAGCACAAAACTACTTGGCATCACCATTGATAATCAACTAAAATTTGATTTACACATCTACACGCATCAGAAAAATGCATCAGAAGTTAGGACCACTGTGTAGAAATAACAAATTCCTCACCGCTGAAGCCAGGTATACTCTTACTCATGCCTATCTTCTACCCTGTCTAACTTACTGTTCCCAAGCACTCAGTAATCTGAACTCCTCCCTACTTACCAAACTTGAATCAACCTATCACAAGATAGCAGATTTGCAGTTCAACAATCATGTAAATCTCACCACTGTCTCTCCCTAAAAAACCTGAACTGGCTAAAACTTTCTCACCTGCTTCTCCAATCCCAGCTCCAAATAATATGGTATACATTATATTCTCAAATGTCGACAATGTCGAATCTGACATTGTCGACATGAGAATATCGAATGCTCAGAATCTTGAGCGTGTAAACGGAAATTACCGTAAGGGGAGATTTCCATTTACTGCAATGTAGTGTGGTCCTGGAGTTGGTATATTTAAGTAGCGGGGCGTGTGGGGAGTGAAGGGGTGTTTGCCCCCCTGCTTAAACCCATTAGGGTACTTTTTTCTTTTTTGTTTTTGTTTTTTTACTCGCTCGAGATTATGAGCGTTCGATATTCTGGTGTCAACAGTGTCAGATTCGACATTGTCGACATTCGAGAATATAATATAGACCCAAATAATACACTCCATCCTTTATCAGCCATCTTTTGCCCAGCTCTTATCATCTCTCATCTCCCATTATTCTCATACCAGACACCTTTGAAGCACAATCCAAGACCTATTAAAGGTTCACAAACCTAAATCGAAGACTGGTTGTAACTTGTATAGCTACCACCCCTCTGTTGCATGGAAAAACTTTCTCTAGAAATAAGGAACCTTACACACCCCAAACAATTTAAGCTAACCACCAAAGACTACTTTAAAAAACACTTGACCTGTCACTGTTCACACCCTCCCTGACCACAACTACCCTACTTAGTACTTTTAACTAATATACAGCATGAACAACTTACTTCCCATATTATCAAATAAAATGCTAACCTTAACCAATACTCTTTCCTTTGAACTTCAGATTAGCATATACCTACCAAACCACTACTACCTACCTCCCATGCTCTAATTATTACTTATCCAGTTTTAACATTACTAAGGTATAATTTGATGTATCTTTTGAGAACTACTGTATTGATGATTGTAGCCTTTTAAATATTTGTTGTATTATTCTAATGTCGTTTATATGTACATCTTGGAGCTTTTCTCCCTGGGCTTTCGCAGAAAAAGGGCTTGAGCTCAGTCGGACACCCCCGGTCAACAAATGTAAAATAAAATAAAATAAAATAAAATAATAAAATAAACCAGATGGGTCACTAGGCTGTTTATGCTGTTGTTTTATGATCTTGTACATTTTTTATAGCAAACTATATATATTTCTTTTCATTTCAATTTCAACATGAGATGCTGATTGCAGTTTATTTGTTTTTATAAATTTGTTAATTTATAAATTTGGAAGATGTGGACCAGTAGACAAAAGCAGTATAACAGACATGAAGACGGTACTACAGAGATAGACGTTTACCATATTTCGAGAAATACAGAGGGATGGGTACAGGTAGCTGCAATTCCATTTCTAATCCAGTGTTTATAGACAAAGAAGGACAACAAACAGATAATATGTATGCCTTCTTTGGCTAGCTGCACATTTGTAACACTTGTATAATTTATACATGCACATATTTTGCAAATGTCGTGCACTGATTAGTCTTTTTGGTAACAAAGATAGAAATGAAAGTTGGTTAATTATGATATATTCACAGAATGTGGAACCACTGTCTGGGAAAGCAAACTAAGTGAATGTATTTGGTATAAGTTAAGGAGAAGATGTTGGAGAAGGGTGATAGTAATGAGGGCAATGAATAGATGTGAATAAGATTGGGAGGAAAGAATGGTTAGTGTAAAATGCTGAGATTATCATTAAGGATGAGAATATGGAAATAATGTCTGGGAGTCAAAGAGGTACTCTGTCTTGTAAAGTACCTATCACAGGTACTTCAAGAAAATGCAAGTCAGAAACTATTTTAATCGCATTGAGAGAGACCTCATTATCAGCTAATTTGCATGTCTTTTTTTTTGCTGCCAGTTCTAAAATCACCTTCCTGTCATAAATTCCTCTGGTGATCCATGAATCATATTGGCACAGGCAACCCTCCACATGGTCTCACAGATATATTCAGACATTCATGTACATATAAACATACATTCATGACATTCCACATTCACACAGCACACCTCCACCCCTGCACCCCACACACATTCACACTTAATCAAACTCACTGGCTTTCACACACATTCACCCACTTGCCTGTTCCCACACACATCTACACTCTCCATCCCATACCTAACCCCCATAGTCATCCCCCTCCATTCATACTTCTACACACACACACACACACACACACACACACACACACACACACACACACACACACACACACACACACACACACACCAATATGTCTCTGCTGAACTCCTCTAAACTCACCTGCAGTGCAGCTTCTCAAATTACCTTGTATGGTTGACCACAATCTTTATGCCGAGTTATTTTTCTAGGTAAACTGGTAACTGCAGGCATTTCTTGGGGAGAGAACATGACTAATTAGCATTAGCCACTCCCCCCTGGATTGCCTCATTATCCAGTATTCTAAAAAACATAGCCGCTGCTGTGCAATCGGCCAACTAGTAATCCACAACACACACAGCAGTGAATCTAAACTCTCCACCAAGGAAACATGGCAGTAAATAACAGGTGCTACATGTCAAAAATGTGTTAAAAATAATATATTTAACTTCAGTTAAGTGCTTTATTTCACAGCGTGAACTTCATTAGAACTGAAGGATAATGAGAAACATTTCATTTAAATAGGCAAACATACATAATATCACAAACTTCCACAACCAATACATTAAAGTAATCAATTATAGCTAAATAAAAAATGTAAATATACACTTAAAATATAAAAAAATGCAGTTTAAAAATTGATGCCTCCAAATTTTAAACAACAATAATAAACTATAATTTAGCAGCCGTCATCTTTTGAACACTCATTAAAGAAACATGATCATTCAGTCTGGAGGACACAGGGGCATTCAGTATCAGCTGCCACAAAAGTTCTTTATATTCTAAGGCACTTTCCCATGGTTCTCCCTGGGGATTATGAACCCTGTCAAGCATTGTAAAGTTAAAACCAAATTTCTTTATCCTCATCACAGACGTGGGTATGTCTATACAGGGCATTGTTGTCATTTGGACTAATCACATCATAGCTCTGCTCATGAAAGCTTTTTCTTTAGGGGACCTTCTGTTTTCCCAATATAAAAGGAAGGACAACCCTGACAAATAGCTACATATACTACTCCTGGGGTACCACAATTGACATCCCATCTTAATTCAATGAAATTACTTCCCATGCACTTAATAGGTATGACATTGCCCTTCAAAATCAATTGACACTGCTTGCATTGCCTACCTCTTTTTCTACCCCAAAAGAAGGCATCCACATTTCTTGTTCCACTCACCTACAGTCATGTTTCAAATTTGTCTTTCAATTTAGCACCCTTTTTATAAATAACTAAAGGAGAAGGACCCAAAGTTGTAAACAAGTCCTCATCTGTTTTAAAAATGTTCCAGTTTTTGTAAATGATTACTTTAATATGATCAAAAAAAAAAACTTCAAACCACAAAATCATTGCACATTTCAAACATTTACTCCCAAAATCAGAGTACTCATATTTATTTTTTCTTCATTCACAGTTCCTCAAAAGGGGTCTAAAATCATTAGATCTTCTATTAGTAAAATTCTTTGCTATGTCATTAACCAGTTGTACTGGATGTCCCCAGATTTTTGAAGTGCACCGTTAGTTATTTATTGCCACAATTCCTTGGTGGAGAGATTGGACTCACTGCTGTGTGCATTTTGGATTAGTCATATCTGTTAGCATGGCCGGGGGTTCTACCTTCCATGCTGATGCTTTCCAGTTAGAGAAAAGCACTACAGAACAGTCTCTGTGAATTGGAAAGGGTTATGGCAAGGGGTTGGCTGCTTGTGGTCGGGCTTACCTTTCATGGTAACACATTCTGAATCTTAGGGGATGGCAACTTCTAGGGTACAGTGATAGCAAAAGGTATTACTGTGCTTTAATATACTAAGTTATATTCATGTTCAAGCAATCCTTCAACATTTTTTCTGAAAGTATGATAACTGGACTGAGATCTAAAGTTGCCTTTTAGAGTATTTTATGATTTAGAATATTTTGGCTTTTTACCCATAGCTTTTTGAATAGAGGGTATTATAATTGAAGGGCATTTTCAGAAATGGATCTAAGGGAGAATGGAATGATTCGGGTAAATAACTTAGATCTTATTGGGGAAATATCTGTTGGAGAGCAGCTTAAATGTAACTGATTTGAGAAGAAGTGTTCCCACAGCAGTTTTATATAACCAGCTTACATTGTAAAGTAACACAGCAGTGCTCTCTACTTGAAAGTTGAAGCTATGAAGTGACATATTTTTAGTGGCTATTTGTCGTAAGTATGAGAATTACTGTGGGTGAACAGTACTCTAAAGTTTGTAAGATGATTTTTAATTACTAGAGTTAACACTTAACATCTTTGTTTGCAAAAAAATTAGTTGCCGGTTCTTGCTGACTGCTGTTGAATTTGTTGTTCCCTTGTTTGATGTAACATTTTACAGATACTGGATTTGTTGAAGCTGTCCATTGCATGGGTTCATTTTCCTTTGCTAATTAACAGCAGCAGTTTTGCTTGCAGGTAACAGCACGCTCAGGTGTGCCAGTGGCATAAGGGGGGCTGATTGTAGCTCAAAATACTTTGAATCTTGTGCTCAAGTGAGGCTAGTAGTATGAGTCATAATAAAGAGACGGAGGATTGCAGAGAGATAGAAGGAGAGAGATGAAAATTAAAAAAAAACATGCTAATGTTAAGAAAAAACTTCATCTAGATGAAGGATATAGTCATGTGATGGTCATTAGCCTCAATAAACTTAATATGACCATAAAATTATGTGTTATTGGTGTAACAATTACAATTAATCAGTATGTCTGGTATGCATGCTGCTGTTCTTGATGATTATGAAAGTGGGAGAGGAAAGTTTAATATTTTACCCACGATGATGCTAAGGAAGAAAAATAGTCAGTAGCCTTGCATCAAACTCAGCCAAATGCAGATGTAGGTGTTTAAATACTGGAAAGTAAACAGGTGTTTGTGAAGTTGATTACTGAGTGGAAGAAAGGGTGATAGGAGGTGAACCTCTGTGGTCGTCAAGTTACCTCCTTCTGATTAAACACTTGAACATGCATGGTACTTTCCAGTATAGTTCAAAACCTGCAGTCTCTCAAATGTGAAGCAATGGCTTTAAAAATGTGAAACAAACAAGTAAATATTTAGAATACTTGCTGTCAACTTAAAATGGGAATTTTTTTCAGCATGGTATAAATGCTGTTAATTGAGTATTATCGTTCATTACGTTAAGTTTTGTTTGGAGGGCTGAAAAATGAATGTGCAAAAAACTATTTATTGTGAAGTTTTGTTTGGAGGGCTAAACATTTAATGAACAGCAAGCTATTTCAATGTGGAACAAAGAATTTTAATCCTGCAAAATGAGGAACTGTCCCTTAATGTCAGTTAAAATTGGAAGCATTACTTCTAATACCTTGAATAAATTTGCTCTTTATTTGTACATTCAGACTAACTATATTTCTTCTTATTTACAAAAAAAATAGAAAAAAGAAAAGAAAAAGAAAAAATAACAAGAAAATCACTATATCAAAGGTCAAATTATCCTATGCCATTGTCACTATGTGCATTATAAAGGTTGAACGTTGCTGTGTGACTGCATTCCTGTTTATTTGAGGAAATAGGTTTTTTGCTATGTATGCAAAGCAAATTATGGCTGTACTAGTAATGTCAGATTGTCTAGGGTCACCTGTAGATACAGTTGCTTTCTTCCTAGTAGAGGTATTAATCCATCTCAACCTTCTGCTGAAAATCAGACAAAGCCTGATAATGACAAGGTCCAGTCCCTTGTCGTTAAGCCTTATTGCTTGGGGATTATTGGTTATATATTTAATTTACTTGGTTTGGCAATAATCTCTGAGCTGCTTTTCCCTTTCATGTAGGTAACCTTGGTAACGTGAAACTTCCCCTTTCCTACATTATGTATGCCTGCAGTCCTCCTCATGTGACCTTCACTATATTTTATCTTGGTTATGCAAACAGAAAATGGCCATTTAGTATATCCTGTTAAGTTCTGTTACTTCTTTTATGAGTTATAGGAGCATTTTCTGAGTGACTGAAGTGTCTTCCCAAAGATCTCACTGAAGCATGTCTGTGCATTACTTTCTTCTACTTGTGCCAGAACCAGTACCATGTTCTTTTTATTTTATTTTTTTTTTGACTGGATTGAATTAGCTAGTAACCTCTTTTCAGGGGAGACCCAAGGTGGTATCTGTACTACTAGGGGAAATTTGTCCAGCGTATCCGAGAACTTTCTCTACTGTTTTCGATACATGCCACCTGAGCTATCACTAACTCGAGCAGATGGGCCCTGAATTTACCTTCTCATCCAAAGGGTGACACACTCATAAGGGCAGTACTCCTCTTATGCTGCATCGCAGTCAGCAATCCATCTGCCTGGCGTGAGAATAAAACAACAGCCTTCTGCATGAAAGAGAAGTGTGCTACCTGTTGGGCTACTGACACTGATCATGTTGGTGCTTCATTGTAATATCTGAAAACTGCAAAACTAACCATACATTTCCATGCAATGGCAGATTGTAAAAAGGGCAATTCAAGTGGCTTCCAGGGCCCACAAGCCAAAGGGGAGGGGTGCATGATGAGAGCAAGAGCAGTGTGCTACCACTTTAAGCTGGAGTGCTGCAGCCCATTTTCTTCACTTAATAAATAAATAAATACATAAGTAGATGAAGGACCCACATCGCCCTCTCTTAAAACAAGTCATACCTGCAGTGTCTTAGGGGGGAGGTCAGTGTACTAAGTTAATCAGTCAATTTGCATGTTTTAAGCCTGTGACTATTAAATGCTTAAGGGATAGCTGGAGACAGTTAGTGCAAGAATAAGACCAGTAGCTGTATTTGTCTGTAGCAATGTTTTCTTTCTTTCTTTCTTTCTTTCTAAAGCTAGTAGACAACCAGATATTTCTGCACCTGAGAATGGTCTGTCTGGATTAGTGATATACCCCACTTAGCAAATCCACTGGAAAACAGAAAGCACACAGCTTTGAAGGACAAGAGTGCTTTGCTGTATGGGCTACCTGGTGAGCAGCCTTGCATTTGCTGTTACAATGCAGGGTGCTTTCTCTAGACTTATTTTGTTCAAACTACCCTACTCATGATGTACATGAAGTCACAACATATTAATGCAGCAAATCCTGATGCATTTCCCAGCCAGCTAACATAATTCATTCCACAAAGAGTGTACTACCTTTGGGTGCTTTCAAGTGGTTACACCATACAGTGTCAGTATTTTATTGCAAACAATGAGTCACACTTCCCAACTCCCTTGCTCAAGATGTCCTGACAAAAACAGCTGTAATGTTGGGGCAAAGGCCCAACATAATGAGGAATGTTAACAGTTCTTTCTGAATCATTTAAAAGTATGACGGTCAACAGGTTTTGCATCAATGTCCATTTCCTGAACGATATAATAAATTCTAATAGTTGCATTGTGTGGCTAACTGTAAACCTCAGTGATTTACCAGAAAAAAAACACTTTTGTGAGGGATAATGTAAAAATATGAGGCAAAATTAGGGACAGTTGAAGATATGCAGAGAACTGAAATGAAATATCTTGGATTGAGAATTTCACTCATACAGTGCAAAATGATGCCATTCCAAACAAAGGGATAATTGATTTGCAGTTCATGTCATTGCTGAACTGCACATGATATATTTGGATGGGATGAATAAAATTCCAGCTGTTGTGTTTACCTCTGATCTAGTAAACTGCAGTATTACGTTGCATTAATGAACAGGGTTACAAAATGATGTACTATTTAAATATTTATGCAGTATTACTGCAACACAGTGCAACACACATTGCTGCTGTACAGCTGCTGATAAAATTGGATGTGAGGAACAAAATTACCCATACTTGGAATGTTTCTTATATCTCTCCACACAGATTCTTTTGCATTGTTTATGTCAGTAGGTCTGAATTGACTGACTTTTCCTGATTCTGTGCAAAATTTCTGTAATGATGTAATGTGTACGTCACTGACAGCATGTAACAGATTGAGGTGGGATGAGCACAATGATACCTAACTTATCAGTCTAATGCTTTGAAATAAAGATTACAGCTTGTTGGTAACTGGTGCTACAAAAATTATGCACTTTTCTAGTATTTTATAAAATAGGTCAGTGACTCAATGCTCTACATTTGTATAGTCATGATTTGGCCCCTGCTTTGGCTTCCTCAACTTCCATCAGTATTTTACAGACATTTTAAGTTTACTAAACTCACAACAACATTAAAAATATACCATCACAAGTCTATCTTCAGTAAACAGAAGAATGATTGCTGCCCAGGTTAGAGTACATTGAGTGGCTTTGGAGGGCTAGTGTACATTTATGTAGGGCAACTTGGACTGTTTTACTGGGGTTATATTTTATAAGACATAAGAGGTGTACACAGTCAAAGAGGCTGTGATTGATGAGTATGGCTGAACATTGATGGATGATAATTACAGCAATTTTAATAGCTTTTAGGACTGAAATTTTCTGAAACAGATAATTATGTTATTGGTTAGTAGCTTTTCTGTATGCATTCTGAAGAGAAGGTGTCAGTAAATAATGGCAATCATTTGAGTTTCAGATTTCATACTAATGCAAAGCATGATTTTTAGGAACTTTCTAAGCCTATAAGAATAATATTTAAAACATATCCCTGTGTCTGGGCCTTTGTCCACATTATGTTTTGGCTTAGTCCTTTTTGGGCTTAGAAGTTGAGAGCTATGTTGTCGAAATATATTGTGTGGACATTGTTTTATTTTGTTTAATTTTATTACTGTTGGTTATCTGAGATGTGCACAGTAGATAAAATTGCAGAGTACTAGACTGTAGCTGAAACTGCTGGTGTTGTTTGGCCATTATTCTAGCTCTTCCATGAATAATATGATTTTTGTGACATTCATTTCTGATTTATAATTAAAGATGAAGCATACTATGTTATAAAGCTACACTTTTGGGTGTCACTTCATACATTAATTACATGTCTGCATAAAACATTATTAGTAGGGTGTTCTTTACTTGTTGAGATAATATGTAACATTGAAGCTACCCCTCCAAATAAGGATACATACCTGTAGTGTATGATGTCAGAAGGTATGTGATACAGGAAGATTGCTTTGCTTCACAGGAATACCGATATTTTATTTACAATCAGATGCCTGAGTTATATGCATTCAACAAAGTAGCAATAACTGTTGGTTAGTTGTGGCTCTCTGTGAACTCTCTTAAAATGTGTTTATTTTAAGCAGTCATTAATCTGGACTTGCAAGTCTAGTATGCATTTGTGTGAAGGTAAGTTGGAATACACTGGCTACTGCCTGCCTTTGTGAAACAAACTTGAAATACGTTACTCTGACCATTCTTTTATCACAAGCAAGTACCTAAGGTGTGCTCCGTTAGGTAAATGGCTATAACTGCTAGGTGATAAAAAGGATGCTGTGGATGAAAGTAATGTACTGTCTGGTTGGCAGCTCATTCTAAAGCCTTGTGTGTGTGTGTTTGTGTGTGTGTGTGTGTGTGTGTGTGTGTGTGTGTGTGTGTGCGTGCACAAATCAAATCTGAAAGGCAACTGCTGGAAGCAGGGACACAAAGTACTGGTTTCACAGAGAGAGAGAGAGAGAGAGAGTGGTGGAGGACTTGGCTTGGACACATGGTTAAGGACTCAACTCTACAGCTGTGCCAGTGGGAAGTCTTATTGGCGATCTGAAATACATCACTATGGTCATTTTTTTATATTATAATCAAAAATCTGAGGTGATCTTGATTAAAAAAGTGGCTATAACTGCTGGATGAGGGAGAGGCTGTGCTGTGGAAGAAAGTATCTTTTCCTATTGTCATTTGCTCATTTAAAAATATTTAATCTGGCTTTGCAGGACTGTTGTGCATTTATGTAAAGTAAACTAGTTTACCTGACTGCAGCTACTTTGTGTTTTTGCAAAAAAAATTGACCTGCCTTACTGTGACCATTATTATTGTAATTTTTTACCACAGTCAGACAGCAATCTGAGGTGCACTCAGATGAGAGTGTGGGTGTAATTATTGGGTAAGCGGGATAGACTGAACCTATTGCCATGATAAATTTAATCAGTTATTACAGTTGTTTTTCAACACAAGTGTACATTTATGTAGAGCAGCTTGGACTATTTTACTGTTGTCATTTTTTATAAGACATAAAAGCTGTACACAGTTAAAGAGGCTGTAAATGATGAGTATGGATGAGCACTGGTGGATGATAATGATAGCAGTTTTAATGGCCTTTAGGATTGAAATATCTTGAAATGGGTAATTATGTTATTGGTTAGTAGTTTTTGTTTCACTTCCTGCTGAAAAATATTCAAGACTTTAAACATAAATACACTCAAACAAATGTTGGTTTATTAAACTACAAATATAATTTTAAATAAATGAATATATGTTTAAAGCAATCAAGAAGGTGAATCACCCTTCCAAAAAACATACACAAGTGTGGGGGACCCATATTTTGAAAACAGCCCAGGACCTAAGGTATGCTTAATATGCCACTGCTTCTACATAGTGTTTTTGCTCTTACGTGAAGAATGCCCACACTTCTTCCACAGAGATTTAGCACTTCTTTTTTCACTGTCTTACAAAACACTTCATTTTAATTTTACTTTTCTCTTTCAGCATGACCCTAATTTTTGTACTATCATCTTTTGCTTATTAATAAAGTTTGTTTTCTTTAACTGCTCATGAAGCTGGTTGTGAACACTGCCAGCCTAGCTAGATAGGATTTTGTAAATAATTCTGTCATTGTAAATATTAATGTAATCCACAGGCTTGCTTTACAAATGTAAAGAGACCTACGTGTTATGATTAAACTATATGTTGTACTGAGCTTCAAAAATGGAACCACAGCGCACTCCGCTGGAAGAAAGGTGATAAGTCAAGCATTGTATGACTGTTTGATCTCAAGCTTGGAGACAGGATGTCTGGACTAAGGAATTAATTCTATGATCTTAGGACAAGGGTTAATTACTAGATTGTACATGTAAAATGTCTTTTATTGCTGTGGCTTCCTGTAGGTGCAGATTACAAAAAGAAAGGTAAATTCTGAGTTTCTGTTAGCCTGAGAAACTAAATCAGGACTGTTAAGAATGGTGTAATCTGAAATGACTCAGCAGTACTGTGTTATCAATTTAAGACTTTCTCAGAGGGAGAGAATTACGCATCTTAAGATTTTGTCTGAACCTGAACACATCAACTCACCAGCACTCTGCCTTTGCTCTGTAAGCAAGATATTTATTTAGAACAATGATTTCTTTTAGAGATATCTAGAAATAGCCAGGTCGGTCTAGCTGTTTTCTATATTTATGTCAGACTATTCTACAATATTATTTTAAAGCATTTTCCTGTGATTTCTGAACTGTAATGTCATTGTGTTGAAGTAATAAGATTTGTCTTGTGGTTTATTATTTATTATTAAATATTTTTAAACCTTTCAAATGTGGCTGTTTTGTGTAAAGATGATTTAAGCTTTTAGCATACATGGCATGTATTTGGTGATGCTGTCCAAGCCACTCCAATAGCTTTAGCCCTGCGTCACACTTACTGTTTGGATAACAGTAATATTACACAGTGAAATTAGTCACCCTTTGGGAAGGACCTTATTAGTAGCTGATAAGAGTAGTTGGTGGCAGTGATTACTATCTTATAGCCTGACAGTAGAGGGCATAGCTGGAGAACCTGTTTCAGCCTTCCCCAGGTGTGTGTGTGTGTGTGTGTGTGTGTGTGTGTGTGTGTGTGTGTGTGTGTGTGTGTGTGTGTGTGTGTGTGTGTGTGTGTGTGTTTGTATATAAACCAAATCTCAAAGTGTGTGTGTGTCAGCTACTTGGGCAGGGACATGAAGCACTGGTTGGACAGAGAGGGTACTGGAGGTTTTGGCTTGACTTCTCGGCTGGGATCTGAACCCTACAGCTGTGCCAGTGGGGAGTCTTACTGGGGATCTGTAGAGAAAGGGAGAAACCAGGCCAACTTTCTTTATTTTCCTTTTTTTTAAAGAAATGGGTATGTGACTTCTACATATATTATAACTTACTTTGCAACCCATGCAAAAATCATGCTTTAAGGAAAAGGTAACCTATTGTCTTCATTTGCAAAAAAAAAAAGTCATAGTAAGAGAAGGTGAATATTTTTGCTTTAACAGGTATTTTGTATAAAATGTTGACCTTCTGTTAATTGTCAATAGAACAGTTTTGCAGCATGGGTGATATGCAACATTTTGACATGGAATTTCTTCAGTCATTTCTTTAAAGAACGTTACAACTGCAGCAGCTTTTGTTTGTCCACTTCTAAGCAAAATGCCTTATTCAGACTGAAAGATGACTTTGTAGCCCTTCTGTAAAGTTAGCTGCGTATATAGTCACAAAGCTTAATGAGGCTGTGTTATAGGATTTTATAACACAATACACCACTCTGAAGCAGGAAGCAAATTATGTAGTTGTGTCTCATTCTTAAAATTTAGGCCTCTATCTAGATCCTTTGGCAAAAGCCTTCAGCAACCAGCTGTGACAGGGATGGTTAACATCATTGTCTCAGGATGTTTTTTATGGCAGCTTCATTACTTCCCTATAGAAAAGTCAGCAGATACTAAGCCCCATCCTTTGCCTTCTGTGCAGTGTACAGTTAAGGGGTAATATGACAGAAGGTGTCAACGTAATAATTGTCATGAATTCCCAAGAGCTCTATTGCGGCAGTGAACTAACAGTAAATACAAGAGGGTGTGCAAACTCTGTACATTGACATGCCAGTACATGCATTGTGTAGCTAAAATTTCTTAAATGAAAGTGATGTTTTTGCTACAAGAATAAAGTCACAGGAAGGAAGAAGTGTCTGGCCTTTTTGGAGGCCTCAAGTTGTGAGGCCCTGTCAGAACCTCCTGTAGGACATGCTGTTTAATAGGCAGTGAATATTCTGACAGTGGAGGCAATGGAAGCCTGTGTGAGGCTACAGATGGGGGGAGGAGACTATCAGTGGATGCAACGGTGGTGGATGTAATAAAATGTCACAGCAAAAGAATAATGTAACAACTTGAACAATGCAGGTTTATATAATATGTAATTAAAATTTCTTGAACAAACTATAGATGAGTATGTTAAAATAGGGACAACCCTCTTAGACAATTCTGTCTATAACCTGAAAATTATTCTAACCATGAATAAAATAAAGTCAAAAGAATACCGTAAGATGCTTCCTAGACAGACCTCTCGGGGATCATTTTGCAAATGAAGTAATGATATTTGAACATTATTGTACTCTCACCGCTGCTTTATTGTGTTCATGAATCATTACTATATGCCATTACTTGGTTTCGCTAATGATTTGTCTCTCAGGTAAAATCATTTTTCTTATAACCAAAGTAGTTAACTGTCATATTGTTTGGATTCTGTATAGTGCATGCAGAGCTCAGACTATTCCTAGTTTCTAAATGTAGCTTAAGGCAGATTTCTTAGGGGCAGGTGTCTTACATAATTGTTACATCTTTTCAACTGCAAAAAAAAAAAAAAAAAAAAACAAAGATTGTACTATTCTCTCATTGATTTCATGCAATCCACCAGATGTTGCAGGATTATAGCAGTGTGTGCATATTTGCAGTTACAGAGATCCTATGCAAATTATTTAGATATCATTATTACCAGAAATACATTCTCATTAAAGCTACATAGTTATATCTGCACAAGATAAACAGTACCGGTTTGCACTATAGCTCTTTAGTTCATTAATTAATACACATATTAACAAGTGTGTAACTTTAATGCACAGAATATGTTGAGTAGAATATCACCTTTTAGCAAACATCATCAGTTCTTAAAGGTCATGCTGGATGATAACATAACCTATAAGCACAAAGTTTAGCAAACAAGAATTAAATCAGAAAACTTTCAAATAAAGCATATTTATTTCTGATTTTGCTGATAACACTTGAGTAACTAAAATATTTTTTTGGTAGTGTATGGGGTAATGCATACCTTGGCTAAGATTTGTAGACAAATAGGGTATAACAGCAGCGATATTTAGCACAAGTAGTAACCAGATGCAGAGTATGGGTGAGTCTAAGGCAGTGTGCACATACCTGTCAATTATACAATTTTTTGCCAAATGTCCAGATTTTTGCCTCATATTTTTGGACCATTTTTCACAAAATTGTGATTTTCTGACAAATTAGTGACAGATTATTAAAGACTGAAGTTAGAAAATAATGACAGACATTTGAGTTTCGGACTTCACGTCCTATGGAAAATTCATGCCAATACAAAAACTGTTATTCTATCAACTTTCTAAGTTTGTAAGATCAATATTTAAAAATTGTCCCTATTTTTGGGCCTTTGACCCCCCCCCCTTTTATTTATGGCTTTGTCCAGATTTTTTGCTCTAAGAGTTTGAGAGGTATGAGTATGTACTATGTCTTATAATCTGTGAGCTGACATACATGGTAAACTCCTGAATATCAGTTTTGTATGAACATGCAGTGCTTTGAGAATCCCAGCCATTATGTTTACAACTGGAGCTGATGGAGTAAGGGGGATTAACTCAGGAGGATAGGTTTGGGGAAGAATAGTTTCAGGATCCCTTGTGAATCCTGTGTACAGCAGAAGTGGTGAAGACACTTGGTGCCTTTTGCAAAAAGTTACTGGATCTGGAGTGATGCAAGATGGCATCTTATGCTGAGCAAACAGACCTCTGCCACTACTGAGGAAAGAATGAACTCACTAACTAAAAGCTAATAGCCTTCTGTGGACAGGCCATGAAGGAGCAAAAGCTGCCACACCAAATTAGGTGACCTTAAGGCAGAAAAAGTTTCAGACATTGTATGTTTATTTCCATTTTAATCTCAGAAGCTGAACAACTTTGTTAAATAAATTGTTAAAATCAGACTGTAAAAATCATTCACAATAACAGACAGTAATGCAGGATTCTCAAGTATCTACTGTATACATATACTCTAATGTACATTAGGAGGCAAAAAACCATACACAAATATGTACAGAATTTTGACTAACTTTATTCAGGAAATATTGGCCATTTTATACCATTTACAATCAGCTTTTGCCCACCTCACTGACGTGGTCAGTGACAGGGTCTTTACATCATAGTAACTTATGAAAAAGTGCTGAGATAATGCTTTTCAAAAATCTTTTTCCCATGAGAATATTACAGCCTTGCAAGAACCTGGTCAGTCACAATGTCCTTCCGAGGATGTAGCCAATTCAAGGCTCTTAGATTAGTTCGAATACAATGGATGTATGTCCTCTTTAATACTTCCCTTTGTCTCTTTCTTGTTCACCAGATGGACATTATCTCTGATAGTGCGCTGAGGCCATTCTTCTGGTGGAAGCAGGAAAAGATACACATGAACACAGATTCATTATTTTCTAACTTTGCAAAATAATCTTTACTGACAGACATGAGCCAGCTTAGCCAGCTACTGTCAGGGTCACACTCACAGTTTAAGCCTCAAGCAATAATAAAGTTTTATTTCTACTGCAATTCTAGTAAAATAGAATTAAATGCATTACATATTATACTGTTCTCAGCCTTTGCACTTCATATATGTTTGAGTACATTTATATATGCCTGACCACACAGCTTATATATGTCTGAATATATGTCTTTCAAACAGTTGATATATTTGAATATTTTATTTTCCTAACAGCTTATATATGTGAATACATATTTTCCTAACAGCTTATATATGTGAATACATATTTTCCTAACAGCTTATATATGTGAATACATATTTTTCTAACATTCTCCCTCCTGTTAATGCATTTCATTCTATTTGAAACATAAACAATATCATTTCATTTTTTAGCCTTTTCCCTTCAAGGACTTTCAGCTAAGTAAGTCATTTGTTTTATATTTCAGATAGGCTTTCGCTCGGTATCAACAAATTCAATTCCATGTCTTGGTACATAGTTTCAGTTACTGATATGTCAACTAGGTCCTTAACTAATTTTTTCATACAGGGTATCCACAGACACATGCTCCAATTATGAGCAGTACCACACAAATAGCAATCAGAATATTCATCAGGACCGACCCCCACCCCCCAAATAGATTCTGGAAAAAGTTCGTCAGTGGGTTTGGGCCTGGTTCTGCCATTGCTGACACCTGCTGTATTACCTCTAGGTGGTCATTGATTTCATGTTGGTTGTCTGGAATGTACGCACAGCATTCTTCTTTGATAAGCGTACCACCTCTCGCCGCTAGGGTGAAGTCGAGAGCCATTCGGTTCTGTAGTACAACCGTTCTCATTGCATTCATTTCATCAGTCACAAGTTCGAGAGCGGAAAAAGTCGCGTTGCTCATTACTTCAAGGAGTTTTGACAATTTCCTTAGTTCCCAAATCGATTTGACTGCTCCGTAGGCTGGGAATATTCCAGCCCAGGATATGACACTGTCACTCAAGTCCATATGAGTCAATTTTTCTTTGTCCTTCACAGCCGAATGATCCTTCCAGCTTGCTTCAATCTTACCCACCGGATTAGCAGGTTTTTTGACTGTATTCTCGGCTTGCTGAGCTGCATCTCTCACATTGCGTATTTTACCCAGGGGCAATTCTGCAGTATGTCTTATGGCTGGAACCAGATAACCCAAAAACAACTGCGGACCAATTCTCAGGTAACCATTTATAGGCCTTTTTCCCACAAACAAAATAACAGTTTTCTACTTTAGTACTGATGCGGGTTAACCCTGAATGAAACATTTTTTTATCTATAACAGATAATTGTCTATATATTTCAGGAGTTTTTTGCACATCTCTCAACGTTGTTTTCATCAAGCTCAAATACGAACCATAGTTCGTGCTACAACTAGTACCTTGGTCTACAGGTTTTATATAACATTTGTAAGACACAGTTATGTTACAATTGCTCCAACCAACCTGGAGTGTATCATTTTTAACAAAGCAAACAATTCCTCTCTGAGTAACGGGTAAATATAATGCCACTTTGTCTTGTGATCTCACAGTACCCGTATCAAATAACAGATTTTCCCAAGTTTCATTTATCCCCAGGGGGACAGCAGACATTAAAAGGCCTCCATATGCCGTAGGTATTGCAGTACAAACCCAGCAATTTGAAACGTTCATAGTCTCTACGTAGACTCGTTTCATAGCTAGGTATGTGTTGAAGTTCGGGTGCCAGTCTATAGCCAGTTCATCACGTTTTATCAATTTCACTTCTGTAGTTATATGCAAGAAAAACCATAACAACAAAAAGGTCACCACAAACATGGTTACTAAATGTATGATCAGTAGGCTAGTGAACCAATGTCTTTGGGGTTGTTTTGCATTTCTATACACTCTGCCTCTGGCCATCCTGTTTCTGTGGTATATCAGTTAAAAAATGTTTATCCAACTTAAACTTCTTGAGTGGTTTACAGTGCGTCAAATGAACCCAAGATGATCTCTCAGCAATTTTCACTGCAGTAGGTGTTGCCAATAGTACCTGGTATGGACCTTCCCACTTTGGACTCGCCCAGTTTTTTCTCTTGATGACTTTCAGCCAAATCCAGGACCCCGGGGTCAGCACAGCCTCCGGTTTTGTTTCTTTTTTGTCTGAAAAAGAGTTCAACTGCAAAACAGTCTTATTTGTTAACAATTTCTTCATATGACTAGCTAATGAGCTATCGGCCTCCAGCTCTGCAGGCATGAGGGCCTTCCATTGTGGCACATAATATGTTCTTCCAAATACTACCTCAAAAGGGGTCAAGCCCCTTACATTTGGAACAGTTCTCATGCTCAGCAGTGCTAAAGGCAGACAGCAAATCCAAGTCTTTTGAGTCTCACTCATCAATTTCCTCAACTTATTTTTCAAAATTCCATTGTACCTCTCCACCAGTCCTGCTGACTGGGGGTGATAAGCACAATGGTTTTTCAAAGAAATCCCAAAGAATCTCCCAAGCTGGTGTATTGTCTGATTAACAAAATGTGTTCCATTGTCACTATAAATTCTTTCTGGTATGCCAAATCTAGGAATGATTTCTTTCACTAAGGCTTTTGCCACTGTTGCTGCATCCGGATTCCTAGTCGGAAAAGCTTCTACCCATTTTGAAAACATATCTATGATCACTAAACAGTATTTTTTCCCTTCACATTTATTCAGTTCTATAAAATCCATACAAATAGTATGGAACGGATAGGGTGGTGTCGGAAAGCTCCCTCGCTTTGGTTTAAATGCTCCCTGTGCATGATGTTTGCTACAAATATGACATGCTGCACAAATTTTTGTGTATAATTCATAAATCCGTATGTTTGGAATGTTTTGTTAACTAACTGTACCATCCCCCCTGTTGAGACATGGCTCTGCCCATGGCTCAACAAAGCTGCATATCTAAATAAATTAGATGGCAATATTGACTTTTTGTCTTTGGAGATGTACAGTCCCTCTTCAAGGATTGCTCCTCGTTTTGTCCACTTTTGCTTTTCTGCTTTTGTAGCTAATGTCTGCATTGTTTTTAACATGTCTAAATCTAGAGTCTCAGAAGGTTGTAGTTCTTCATTTGAAAATACAGTTTCTAGGTCTGAGGCAGCTTGCTTTGCAGCTGCATCAGCCCGAGCATTCCCTTTTGAAATTTTATCCTGTTGTTTGGTATGGGCTGCACATTTACAAATAGCTACTCTAGTGGGTAACTGAATGGAATCTAACAGGTTCAAAATCAATTGTGCATGATTAATCGGTTTGCCAGTAGATGTTATCATTCCCCTGTTCTTCCACTGTTGCGCAAAAACATGCACTGTAGACAAAGCATACTGACTATCAGTATATATGTTTACACATTTGTCTTTCGCTAGAGTGCAGGCACGTGTCAAAGCTATTAATTCTGCTGCTTGAGCAGACAGGTTATGTTGCAGGGGTTGCGCTTCTATGATTTCACTATCTGTCACTACTGCATAACCCACTAGGTTTTTTCCTGTAGGTCCTCGTCTACAGGATCCGTCCACATAAAATGTCACCTCTGCATCAGCTAAAGGCACATCAGTAAGATCTTGTCTGGGTGTGGTTATTTGTTCCATTTCCTGTAGGCAACTGTGTGGTGTGCCATCTACAGGAATTGGAAGTAATGTCGATGGATTTAATGTTGTGCATCGTTCAATTGTCATGTGAGGTTGACTCAATAGTATGGTCATACAAGAAAGATGTCTGGCAGGGGACAAAAATGCTATTTTTTCTTGCAGTAAAATTATCGCAACTGCATGAGGTACTCTCAACGTGAGAGGATGAAATAATACAACTGAGGCTGAAGCTTGCACTGCCATAGCTGCTGCAACAACTGCTTGTACACAGGGTGGCAATGATCGTGCCACCGGATCTAACTGTGATGAATAGTAAGCTATGGGGCGTTGCTTGCTGCCATGTTGTTGCGTCAGTACTGACGTCATATATCCCTGCCTACAATCTACAGTCTGGAAAAATCTCTTATGGTAATTCGGAAGCCCTAAAACTAACGATGAAACTATTAGTTGCTTTAGTCTGCAAAAGGCTGTTTCTGCTTCCGATGTCCAATGCAGTACTTCTTGTGCTGCCATTGGTGTTTTAAATATTAAATCAGCCAATGGAGCTGTTTCCAAAGCATAATTTGGTATCCAACTTCGACAAAAATTAGTCGTTCCCAAGAAGGACATAATTTCCTTTTTGGTAGTTGGTTTAGGTGCTTGTAAAATTGCTGTTTTTCTATCTTCATCTAATGTTCTACCTTCTTTGGATATCACATATCCCAGGTATTTAACCTGCTCTTTCCAAAGTTGCAATTTGTGTTTATTCACTTTATGTCCTTGCTCTGCCAAAAATTTCAACAATGCTATGGTGTCTTCCCTACATTGCTGCTGGGTAGGGGCTGCAAGCAAGATGTCATCTACATAAAGTAATACTTGACTGCCCCCTGGTGGAGAAAATCCCGCCAGGTTGCTAGCCATCTCTTGTGCAAATATTGTTGGACTTTCACTATATCCCTGTGGTAGTCGGGTGTGATACCTTTTGCCCTGAAATGTAAATGCAAACCAATGCTGGCTGTCAGGGTGTATAGGTATTGAGAAAAAAGCATTGCTAATATCTACCACGGTGAAATACTTTTGTTGCGGCTTCAAGTCATTTAACAAGGTATGTGGGTCTGGCACCGTGGTGCCCTTTGGCATCATTTACGGCCTGTAAATCTTGTACCATCCGCCATTCCCCGTTTGCTTTTTTAACAGGAAACAGAGGAGTATTACATGGTGAATCCAAGGATTCTACCAGTATCCCTTCCTTAAGTAATGCCATTATGATAGGTTTGATCCCCTGTTCCGCATCCTTTCTCAAAGGATATTGTCTTTTCTTTGGTCTAAAGGCCGACTTTGGTGTAATAATTACTGGACCTGCTGTTCGAATAAGCCCTACATCCGATTTCCCTGTTGACCAAAGAATATTTGGTACCTCACTTAAGGCTTTTTCTTCTTCTTTTATCAAGAACGCCAATCAGCTGTCTTCACTCTGTTGTAAGTGTACAGCTGGGCGTGCTTGCGTTAACCAATTTAGTTTCTGTTTCTGTACTCTTTGGTCTGATAACTCCAAGTCAGTCAGTTTTTCCCATCTTGTCACTTTGTCACCCAAATCTACCCACCTAACATTCCTGTTTTTGGTTAGGCTGACATGCGGTAGTTTGTTGGATCTGTACAATTCCAGGAACTCCTGAGGTAATGAACAGCTCACCACACTATTACCCTCAGTGTCCCAATACAAAGTCCGTAGTATTAATCTATTTGCGGGATTCCTGAACAATTTTTGCTCATATTCTTTATCAGGCCCTGACGTGCTACAATAGTATAGGGTACAATGTAACAAATGTTGTTGATCTACATCGAGGGGAAGCACCTTGCTGGTGGCTACGTTTATCAGTTCCTTGGTCACTGCCCCTGGACCGGTTGTAACCAGGTCCTGGCTGTACCAATAGTAAGCCTCACCCTCCGATCGTACCACAAAAGCATCGATTTGTCTCTGTGCCTCCATACCTTTCATGGTAGGAACTACTGCTATGCCAAAAATCTGCATGATATATCTTCCCAATAAGTTCATGGGGCATTTAGCAGAAAGTACTATTTTACTTCTCTGGGTTATACCCGAGACAGGGTCAGTTATTGCTATATCATGGGAAAGTGGTTCCCTGTACAGCTGTCCGTTTGCTGCTTTCACTAATATATAATCGGGTGACTCAGAATGCTCTGGTAACTTTGAAGGGTGTATCAAAGTTCGCGATGCTCCTGAATCACACAAGAATTTGATTTCTCTTCCTTCCACCAGAAGTGTAACTTCTGGTTTTGTGTCTGCTAAATAGAGCTCCAAGCTCAGCAGTGCCAAGTCCAAAACTTCACTTTCCCCAACTTCTACATCCGGTTGCATGTCATTTGTTTCTTCTATGATATTTACATTATTCCCCTGCTCATTAGTCTCTCCTAATGAATGTTGAGCAGTATAACTGCCATCTAGTCAATCCTCATCATCCTTATCCTTTTTTTCTACGGGTGCCTTACTCCTGCAATCCCTTGCCAAATGTCCCTTCTTACCGCAGTTGAAGCATTCACCTCTTTTTTTCCTGTCCTCATAGAACTCTGAGTTCCTGTCAGAACGTTTGTTACCCTGAACATTTCGCTTACCCTTTTTGGCTGTTTGTACTACAAAGACTTCCTCTTCAGCTGTGAAGACCTGCGTTTTCTTTTTCTTTTTACCGTTAAAATGTCTTTCAGCATGCCTAGCATACTCTAACAAGGCTTGGAGCCTACTCGTTCGGTGATCTATCATATGCTTCGTGACAAAGCTATTGATAGGGGCAATGCAACCTTTCAAAAATGCATTCTTCAACTGTTGTTCATATGAGCTATCATTTTTCTGATTTTCAGGAATAGTCATACCACTATGGTTGTTGAAACATTCTAGTAATCTACCATAGTATACGTCTACTGTTTCATTATCTTGTTGCACGCATTGATTAATACAAGTCCAATCTGCCCTAGGTTTCCATTTTTCAGTAATGCGGTCTGTAAGACCCTTCAATCTAGTATCTAGTTCTGCGTCACTATGTAGGAGTGGCCTGAGTTGCGCGTCACGGGCATTCCAGGTGCCACAAATCATGTGCCAGTCCGGACCTAAAATTTGTCTAACTACTTTTTCTACCTCTTCCCCATTTAGGTGGTAACTCAATCTCATACCCTGTAAATCTTGTACAAATTTTTCAAAGTTAATTTTTGGATGGGGAATTCCCTCTGTAGCTTTCCGGATGTCTTCCGGTGTCCATGGTCTATACACTAAGAGAGTCGAGGCCTGGCCCTCCTGTCCTGCCTGTGGGTTTGGTACTTCAATTAATGGACAGATTTCCTCACTCTCATCTAATGAATTTCCGCTTGGTTGAACATCTGTAAGTGTTTGACATGTTCGGGATCTAGTTCCAATAGGTTCTCTTACAAATGGTTGTCTTAAAACCCCCGTTGTCTCCGGATAGCGTGGGGGGGTCCAGCCCGCCCTCCCGCTTCATATTCTAAGTAAGGCATCGGAGGAGGTAGTGGGGGAGGGGCCGTCGCTACTACCGTATTATTATCCTCTTTGTCTAAAAATAATGCTTTTGCACTCTTACTTTTTTGCTCCCTCCGGTTCACTTCCTCAATCCACCTATGTGCTTGAGGAACACCCAACTGTCGTTGTTTTTTTGCCTGACCTTCTGCGTCAGATTTTAACTGTTTCAAAAGTTTTACTAGTGATATTTTATCTAATTTACCATCAAATTCATACTTGTTGACCCATTTTGCAAAATGTCTTACATTGTCTGCTCTTTGCAATTGCATATACTTTGCATCTTCTGTTAGGGGCGGGTCTCGTGACCCTTTAGTGCACTCATTTCCCATGTCTCTTTTAGAAAAGACTGTTACGTAACCCTTCTCTTGTACCACGTGGTATCTTATTCCCCGTGTCCACAGTAGTGTCTAGAATGACTGTTTACTTTGCTTATTTTATTCCCTGATCTATGACTCAAGATACAATACTTCGACTATCTCTCTCCCTGCTATCACAAACCTTAGCAATAGCACAGTGTAACCTGGTCCCTGATCTAAAACAAAGACAAAGAGGGGAATTCTGCTTACCCGAGCCTCCCGCTTACTGCCGTACTTCTTTTTAGGATCCAGTTTTCCGCTTTTCGGCCACAGATCAGACAAGTGGACAGCCTCTTTGCATACGACAATTCAGTCGGAGGTCTTTCCTTCTTCTGCGCAGTTTTCAGTGCCACCTATATACTCTGACCTGCAGCTTACCAAGGGAATTCCGGCTTGCCGAAGGACCAAAATGTTAAATAAATTGTTAAAATCAGACTGTAAAAATCATTCACAATAACAGACAGTAATGCAGGATTCTCAAGTATCTACTGCATACATATACTCTAATGTACATTAGGAGGCAAAAAAACATACACAAATATGTACAGAATTTTGACTAACTTTATTCAGGAAATATTGGCCATTTTATACCATTTACAATCAGCTTTTGCCCACCTCACTGACGTGGTCAGTGACAGGGTCTTTACATCATAGTAACTTATGAAAAAGTGCTGAGATAATGCTTTTCAAAAATCTTTTTCCCATGAGAATATTACAGCCTTGCAAGAACCTGGTCAGTCACAATGTCCTTCCGAGGATGTAGCCAATTCAAGGCTCTTAGATTAGTTTGAATACAATGGATGTATGTCTTCTTTAATACTTCCCTTTGTCTCTTTCTTGTTCACCAGATGGACATTATCTCTGATAGTGCGCACAAGGCCATTCTTCTGGTGGAAGCAGGAAAAGATACACATGAACACAGATTCATTATTTTCTAACTTTGCAAAATAATCTTTACTGACAGACATGAGCCAGCTTAGCCAGCTACTGTCAGGGTCACACTCACAGTTTAAGCCTCAAGCAATAATACGCAAGTTTTATTTCTACTGCAATTCTAGTAAAATAGAATTAAATGCATTACATATTATACTGTTCTCAGCCTTTGCACTTCATATATGTTCGAGTACATTTATATATGCCTGACCACACAGCTTATATATGTCTGAATATATGTCTTTCAAACAGTTGATATATTTGAATATTTTATTTTCCTAACAGCTTATATATGTGAATACATATTTTCCTAACAGCTTATATATGTGAATACATATTTTCCTAACAGCTTATATATGTGAATACATATTTTTCTAACAAACTTACACTTCCAAGACCGCCCATAATAAAGAAAAATATAAACACAAAGCATATGATATGGATGCCACTTAATAGCTTATACAACTAAGGTTGTCATCATCACTTATTTAAAACCGTATTTACTACAAAATCATTACTTATGAATGCTGATCACTTTACCGTGATGAATGGTTAATTGAATCCACATGCTTTTGTCTTCATTGCCATTGCTTTAGCAATATTTTGTTAGCAGTTGTTAACCTATGGACATCTTACACAGTTTATCCTGCAAGAGTGCCACAAATGATGTTTGTATTGGGCTGCATTACAAAACATTTGGCTGAAGGCAAACAGAGAAATTAGTCCTATGCAGTCTGTAGTTTAATGGCATTTAGCACTCTATTCCGTTTCCTTCTCTAACTTCACCCTCTCACTTTCAGCACTTTTCTGTGAAATGACCAGGGAGAAGGCTGTCAATCCAACCACAGGGTATTAGGTCCACAACTGGCAATTTGTGGGAGTGCAGTACCGTCATTCAGACATAAATGTCAGTACTGCATTTGCAGTCGGGACTGAATAACTTTATGCATGGTAATGTGGACTGTAGCAGTAGCAAGCCGCTTGTTACATTTCTATCAAGTGTCAGACTGCAGTTAAAGGAAAGGAGCTTTCACTGAATATTTTCAAGCATTTTATTTTCTGGTCCTCTTCTTCAAAACAGAATTTTTTTTTTTTGGTTCTCAACTGTGGAGGGAAAAAACTTTTTTGGGCCTCAACTTTAGGAAAAAAGACCTATTTTTATTTTTTACTCCTCAGCTCCACGTTAAGGGGGTATCATTTGAGGAGCTGCACTGGGCATCTGATAATCTAGCTGCAGTTCTGCTTGAATGCCTCAGCAGATTTCATCTTCAACATCAGTTCCATTAGTTCATGCTTTAGACAACTATTCTCTTTATGAAAGAACACCTTTGCAGATCCAGAATGTACTTGGTGTTGAGTCTGCTGCCTGTACCCCTTCCTTTATAGGTGACCCACTCACATCTCCTCATTTTTTTTTTTGATGAATTACATATAGGTTAATAGATTAGTACTAGGCTAACTGCCCTTGTGGGCCATTTTAAGCCTAGCCAATTACCCCACATGAGAATCAAACCCTACACCTTTTGACTGCAAGGTAAACACCGTAACCATTATGCCATCCTTCCACAAGGCCATTGTACACCACATCAAGTCTCCTTGGCCAAGTCATTTTTCATACCTTTACCATCCATTACACCAACCCTTCCAGTGCCTTTCTTTTACATTTATTGCAGTAGCTTAAAGTTCCTCTCTTTGTATAACTTCCAGACTATGCACAGTGCCTGAGGTGTGGTCTGACTAGAGCCCAGTGGAGCCAAACCATTATTTCTTTGCTTCTGGAGTATATTGGACCTAAGGTTATTCTCCAGTGTTCTGTTTCTTGCTGCATATATTCTTCCAAACTGCTCTTGGTGGTCCCATCCACATGCTCTTAATATCCTAAATCCAGTTCCTGCATTGTTTGCATCAGTTAAATAGGTCTACTTCATAAACAGATGACAGCCTGATTCTCATATTCCCACTCACATACTCCATTCACATGAATGAAGCCCCTCAAAAACAACAACAAAGAGAACTTATGTGGAATCATTTTTGCTTGTTGTAATCCAGTAGAAGCCCCCACCCACGCACACACACACACACACACACACACACACACACACACACACACACACACACACACACACACACACACACACACACACACACACACACACACACAAATGCACAACCATTAAAGTATTGGACCTCTGAAGTTGCATCAACTAGGAGAAATAACCACAGTTGTTCTATTTCTTCTCCTATTATAACTTCACAAGTATGATGTTTAGAGGAAAGGGATGTGAAGACAGGGCCCAACATTGGAGATGTGGGGGATTAGGCAACCCACTGCAGAAAAGCATGGCATCTAGGAATGTGCTTATTTCAATATTCCATAATGATAAAACAGGTGGCTGAATAATGTGGGCTGGGAAAGTATTCAAGTGCTACTTAGAGACAGTATATAAAAGTAGAACCATTTAAACCACCCCAGCAGATTTATGGTACTTGGGTTCGTGGTCCAAATATTTTTCTGCAGGGAACTTCATTTGCCATTTTACTGACCACTTGGTTTGCCTTTTCATGTTCTTTCTTAGCTTCCCCTCCACATCCTTTGCTTCTGCAGCTCTGCTTACAGAACTTTTCAAAAGGTTGACCCTGTTCTGTCTTCACTTAGATATGTCTGATACAAATATACCAAATCTTTCTAAGCCCAGAAATCAGTTGTGCAGTACTCCCCTAGTCACTTCATTTCATTTTTGTATCTTCAGTCTCTCAGAACCATCAAGTCTCCTAGCGTTCATTCATGCTACAGTCCAGCATCTACATTTTGGTTCTACCCTCCAGTCCTTGCAGTATTCCTAGCAGCTCTGTGTGTGGAAAAGAGTCAAGAACCTTGATGAAGTCCAGTAGACAATGCCTACTGGTACTCCCCTGTTATATTACCATAGAAACTAGCCATAAAAACGAATCATAGTTAACTGACAAGTTATTTTTACACGAGCAATGTAAGCTGCTGTTTCAGTGATTGTTGTACATGGCAACTACAAGCAGCCTTATACTCAGTATTATCTCCATTATGTTCTCTGTCATTGTTGTTAGACTATCATGGTTGTGGTCCCATGGATTTTTTTTCTGCCCCCACCCATACAACTGTAACACAGTTTTGGTATTTTCTTTTTCCCTAGATCCCCCTCAGCATCAAGATCTCTTCCATTCATAAGTTCTTAGGTTCATAGGTATGTAGAAGGCTAATGACCACCAGGCCCCTTATAAGACTAGCCATGCAATCCAACCCAATTATATCCCTATGTATCAAGGTCATTTATAATGAGAAGGTGTGGTAGTTAGGACATTTCTAGATGTTATATGGGGGGGTTGTTAGTTTGGGCATAACTGTCTGCCTCTGACTATTAGAAACATAGGGGTCATGCCTGGGGTGACTTTCCAATTTCCCATCCATTGGTCAAAGTTATGCTTAATTAGGGTTAGGGATGGTCTCTGCTTTACATGGCTGAGGAGCCTGTTCCAGAGCATGGGGATCCTCTG
Source organism: Protopterus annectens (assembly GCF_019279795.1). Taxonomy (NCBI): domain Eukaryota; kingdom Metazoa; phylum Chordata; order Ceratodontiformes; family Protopteridae; genus Protopterus; species Protopterus annectens. The sequence goes on along the minus strand of NC_056732.1, from coordinate 539,695,814 downwards.
AGAGACATATTTGTCTCACCAACATGTTTTATTTATGTTGCAAGCAAAATTTAAATCCTTGGATGTAATGGTTCTGATGCTGTTTGTTTTGCTGATTTGCAAAAGGTTTAGCATAGCTAGATCCGAGGATCCCTGGCATAGATAACCTTTCAGTAACCTGCAGGAGACAAGAGTATAGACAAAGGGCTTTAAGGCACTCTACATAGGACAATGTGTTTATACCCTGGGTTGTCCTGGTAAGGAACTTTGTGAGTGCTCCAACTGTTACATTTGTCTGGTCAGTTAAATGCTGAAGGATGCACTGTACACAGTGATGGGTCTGATAAAGGCTGAATAAAGTGGCACTATGACTCCTTGGACCTGGATGCCATGTTCTTATTTATAAATTGGTCGACATATACGTAGAATGATTTTTCTTACTACAGGCGGCCACGGTGGTGCAGCGGTTAGCGTTGTCACCTCACAGCAAGAGGTTCTCTGGTTCAGTCCTCAGCTGGGGTGCCTTCTGTGTGGAGTCTGCATGTCCTCCCTGTGGTCACGTGGGTTTCCTACTGGTGCTCCGGTTTCCTCCCACATCCCAAAGACATGCTGTAGGTGGATTGGACACTCTAAATTGGCCCTAGCTGTGTGTGTGTGCATGTGTGTGCCTTCTGTGGAAGGTTGGGTGCCGGGCAGGCAACTCGACACTGTAAAAAGTCCACTGCCAATCATGAGCGGACAGGTGATCCACTCTGGCGACCCCTAACCGGGAAAAGCTGAAGAAGAAGATTTTTCTTACTACCTTGACCACATGTTGGTCAAAGGCCAGGTTACTGTCTGCATATGTTCCCAGATACCTGACTACTGGA
>NC_056732.1:539672466-539689966 GCF_019279795.1 Protopterus annectens | reverse complement strand
ACGACGTCACTGGTTGTTGGTTTTGTGCTAGGTTCAATAAGCGAACTATAAAGCGACACTTTGATATCGCACAACACTACTTTGGTAGGAAATTTAATTAGACTATGCCATCGGAGCAACCAACTACCGGCATGCATAAAAAACGCAAAGATAAAGACAGGCAGCCTAGATCCAAGCCAGACCTCAGCTGGGCTGGTCACCATTTTTCCGGTTTTCAGTGAGGCGCCTACGCAGCCCCTGACGACCGCAGAATTGGAACCCCAGACCGCTTCGGATTCTCAAACAGAGAGTTCTAGGCTGATGCAGCCATTTTCTTTAGGCCCTACCAATAACATTGCAGAAGGAGAAGCCGGTGCTGCGGAAACACCTTCGGTTACAGAAGGTGTCTTCAGACCGACTACTCTCACCATAAAATCTTATGCTAAGCTTAAGACTCCTTTAAAACCAAAAAAGACTGCACATCAGTCTCCAGTTCAAGGCCCCATGCCTATGAAACAGATGCTTAAAATGGCTGAAGGTTTGATTTCTTTAATATGGGGTTCCCAACCCCCCCCCCCCAGACAAAAGGCCTAGACAAGAGGAGGATTATGCCTCCTCTGATCAAGCGTCTATTTCCTCAGGTTCCTCTGAGCAACAGGAGTACTCCTTTCCCCCTTATGAAGATTCTGATGCTGAAGATTCCATTCCCTCAGCTTCTCCCCCTGAAGACTATTCCTTTGGGGAAACCCTTACATACCATGAGGGAACATTTCTAGTGGGAAGGTCAGGATTACTCCAACTCAAAGAAAAGGCTCCAAGAGTTTCTTTTACTCCCCCAGCACAGACCACTTGCTATCCCTCCAGTTTTAGACATTGTGGATGATGTTTACTTAGAATCTAGTCTAAATCCAGATTCTCTGCCTCCTGCTCCAGCCAAACCAGATAGATATTATAGAGTGCCTGACTCACACAAATTCCTTTACAAAAGCCCTGTTGCTGACCCAGAGACAATCTCCCAGGGTCCCAAAGGGGCTAAGGCTTCTATGGCTAAAAATCCTGTACCCTCTGAAAGGGACTCCAGAGCACTAGATAGGTGGGGGAAGAAGGTTTACACCTCAGCTACTCTAGCTATGAGAGCACTAAATTATCAATTTCACATGCTGAAATACCAGCAATTCCTAATGTCTCAAATAAAACAAACGATGAGCACGCATCCTCAACAGTCTGAATTCAAAGAAATGCAGGATCTGTTGCATGCAACTGAACAGGTGGGCAAACATACCTTACAATGTGGATTTGATTCCTTGGATGCTTCCTGTAGAGCAGCTGTTACTGGGTCTGTTATACGTAGGCATGCTTGGTTAAAGGAACAAACTCTGCCTGATCATGTTAAAGCAAAGTTACTAGATGCACCCCTACAGCAGGATGTCTTATTTGGGGTTAAAGCAGAAGAGGTTTTAAAGAAAATGGAGGATAAGGCAAAATCTATGCAGACGGTCAAAGATTTCTTAAAGGTACAACCCCCACGCTTCAGCAGAAATTGGCCAGCAAAAAATTGGTCCTTTCCAGCTTCTGACAGACCACAGATGGGTAAATACAGAAGCCCAAGGGGCAGAGGACAAGCACAAATCCCTTACAAACCTCGCTAATGGGGCAGTGCAACACAGAAGGGAGGAGAAGACAGGTCCCAAACTACTAGAAGACAAACACAATGACTTAAACCTCAAACTGCCAAGCAAAATTCTCTTGGTAGCTCCCTTGAGAGGAGAATTAGCACTTTTTATAGACAACTGGTGCATTGTCACAAAGGACAAATGGGTCCTGGACATTATCTCACAAGGATACAGATTCCATTTCCACACCTTGCCAAGGATAAAAGGAATGCCAAACTTGCCACAAAATCAATGGGCAGAGGCACAAAAACAAATTACAGCTCTCATGGACATGTGAGCCATTCAACTGGTACCTACACAGGAGCAAGGCCAAGGATTTTACTCAAGGCTCTTTCTAGTCCCCAGAAAGGACAATGCTTGGAGACCCATTCTGGACCTTTCAGTTCTAAACACCTTCTTGCAAGTACCCAAATTCAAGATGCTAACACTACAGCAGCTTCTTCCCATGTTGGGCAAGAAAGCTTGGCTAGTAACGTTGGACCTCAAGGAGGCATACCTGCATGTCCCTATCAGACAAAATTGCAGAAGATACCTCCATTTCATTGCAGGTTCAACCCATTACCGATTCTCTGCACTGCCCTTTTGGCTTATCGACTGCACCCAGGGTCTTCACAAAATGCCTGGCGCCAGTAATTGCATTCTGCAGACAAAGAGGAATTCAAATATACCCATACCTGGATGACTGCCTCATCCAAGCAGAAAGCAAGGACATTCTCTAACACATCTGACTTTTTTAAAACACCTTCTAAGTTGCCTAGGGTACACAGTAAACAAAAAGAAATCAAAACTAGTGCCCTCACAAATTATGACATTCCTGGGTGCCAGCTTAAATACAACGGCCCAGATGGCTTATCTGATGCCAGACAAACAACTACAACTAACTCAATACTTCAAAATAATGGCAACAAAGACCCAACTCCCTGCAAGAAAAATTCTGCAGGCCTTGGGCTTCGTGGCATCTTACATACTACTAATACCATTTGCAAAACTGCATAATGAGGAAATTACAATGGTACCTGAAAAGCGTATGGACTCAACACAGCCACAGCTTGGAAACAATGATACCTCTCATTCACTGCCTTCAACAGGAGTTTCTATGGTGGTCACAGGCATGTCACCTCAACAAGGGTCAGCCTTTCACCTTACCTCCAGCCAGGCAAACTATGACAACAGATGCATCGGACTATGCCTGAGGGGCACACATGGCAGGATGGTGCGTTCAAGGCATATGGACTGCAGATCAAAGGAATCTGCACATCAATCAAAAAGAAATGCTAGCTGTACAGAATGCTCTGACAGCCTTCAAGGACCTCTTACATCCAGGACAGCTTATAATAAGGACAGACAACACCACAGTAATGTGGTACATAAACAAACAAGGGGGTACACACTCCTACCCTCTATGCAGGCAAGCAATGACCTTGTGGAACACAGCACTGGCTTATCAAGTTCAATTACAAGCCCAAGTCCTGCCAGGAAAAAAGAACACATTGGCAGATGACCTAAGCAGAAACATCATGGATCCCCACGAGTGGAAACTGGATCCACAAGTATTTGCAATGATAACTCAAAAATGGGGGCGCCCAGACATAGACCTGTTTGCCTACCCCCAAAACTATCAGCTTTCAACATTTTGCACAAGGACATTTCACCATCAAGCTTGGAAAGTGGACGCACTCTCATTCAGTTGGAAAATGCTGACAGTATATGCCTTTCCTCCATTGCCCCTTCTCATAAAGGTGCGGCTGAAAGTCAGGATGGAGAGACCTCAAATGATACTCATTGCCCTGGACTGGCCACGCCAACACTGGTACCCACTACTAAGGAACATGGCCCAGGGCCCACCATGGATTTTACCACAAATTCCTCATCTACCCACACAGCAAGGCAGTCAGATTCTACACAGCCAGCTCAAAACCTTAAATTTGGCTGGATGGCACATCACCTAAGCAACCAGCCAGCCCCTCTTTCACAAGCTGTTATGGATGTCATTCTGGAGGCCAGGAGGCCCAGCACCAGGAAAGCCTACTCAGACAAATGGAAAAGATTTTGCACCTGGAACCATGCTAAAGGCCAAAATACCCTTCAGCCGGACATACCTCAGATTCTACAATATTTAACTGAGATGTTACACAAAGGACTTTCTTTTTCATCTATTAAAATCCACACCTCAGCTATTTCAGCTCACTACAACACGGATCCTCCCTTATTTTCACATCCACTTCTAAGGCAGTATCTCAGAGGGGCAAAAAACATTAGGCCTCCCAGGAGAGCTCCAACACCAACTTGGGACCTAAATTTTGTTCTGGAAAAACTTACGCTGCCACCTTTTGAGCCAGCTTTCTCAGCTGATTTAAAGTTTATATCATGGAAGACTGCCCTGCTGCTAGCAATTACTTCAGCCAGAAGAGTCTCAGAGCTGCAGGCACTAATGGCAGTAGAGCCTTTCCTCATTTTTCATCAAGACAGAGTTTCTCTATGAACTAACCCCTCCTTTATGCCAAAGGTGGTATCTAGTGTGGCCCTAAATCAAACCATCCACTTACCCACCTTCTTTCCAAATCGACAGAACAAAAGAGAAATACTCCTGCATTCCTTGGACATTCACAGGCAACAATGTTACTACTTGGATAAAACTAAGGTTTTCAGAAAATCTGACCAACTTTTTGTATCCTATGCTACAGCATCACAAGGAAAGGCTATCTCAAAACAGACCATTTCCAGATGGATAGGACATTGCATACGTTTTTGCTACACCCATCATGGAAAACCAGTTCCTGCTAGCATAAGGCCCCACTCCACCAGGGCAGCAGCTACATCTACAGCCTTCCTCAGGGGGGTGCCAACCAAGGATATTCTGGAAGCTGCAACTTGGAGTTCAGTACACACCTTCACCAAACACTATCACTTACCTTTATACTCTAAGACTAGAGCTGGTTTTGCCACTGCAGTTTTGCAGGGCCTACTAGCTTCTTCTAACCCTGTTTGACTCCACCTCCCATCCATAGCTTTGGGATTCTACCCAAGTGTGATGACTGCAGCAGGGTAACATGATGAACATAGTACAGTTTTGTATCTACCATAAATGTAGATGTTCGAGTGTTCACCCTGCTGCAGTCCAGGTTACCCTCCCTCCATCCCCTCTGACCTAACTAAAACCTTTCAGTACCTTAAAATCTGATACAACCTTTGTGGTGTATTTGCTTATAGCTGGAGGGATGTTTTGTTGGTGCTAAGCTTTTATTATTGGTACTATCTACTGACCAACTTTTGGGGGGGCACCTGACATCTGGGGCAAGAAAAACTGAAGAAAATGGCGTTGGATGCCTCTTATATACCCCCGGTGCACTGATGTCAGGGAAGAAGCGACAGCAACCAATGCCGGACCAAGACTTTGGAATTCAGGCCGACTGCAGGACCGCCTGATGACAGGATAACCCAAGTGTGATGACTGCAGCAGGGTATACACTCGAACATCTACATTTATGGTAGGTACAAAACTGTACTTTACTACTAATAAGCTCATCTTCATAACCTCTGTCTTTCAAATTTTTATTCAGTGTCAACTTCTACTTTAAAATCATCCTCTCTGGCATTAAGCCTGGAGGCTCTGTAAACCTGATAAGATACCACATTCTTGAAGACATAACATGGATGTGAGCTGTCCCTATGTAGAAGGTGACTGACATAACAATCCTTCTTGTGCAGTTTGGTATAAACTTCACCCACATTGTCCCTGGCAACAATTGCATCTAAAAAATCAATATCAGAGTGTATGAAAACTTTGTGATTTTCCTCACCACTGAGTGATTTATCTTTTGTTTTTGTTTAATAAGTTTTTAAAAGATTGCCTTCATTGCATTGTACCCCTTAATAAAACTATTGTCGACAAGTACTTTGTTGAGTTTATCTGAGATACTTTAGTTCTTCCTCATAAAATTTGTGTTTTTCTGGCAAATCAGTGAGGATTGAAGTCTTTAAATAATGACATACCTTTGGGTTTCAGAGTTTCAGAGTTCATATATTTTAGAAAATGTAAACTAACACAAATCCTGTCATTCTAGCAACTTTTTTAAGTTTGTAAGAGAAATATTTAAAATCTGTACCTACTTTTGGGCCTTTGTCCTGCCATTATTTTATGGTCTGTTTCTTGTGGTAGGAGGTTGAGAGCTATGGCAGCGTAGTATTCAACTTTACTATTAGTTTAACTCCACCAGCAGAATGCTATCATCAGGCAATCTGGAGGTTTAACACACTGTATAAGAAAATGAGATTCCTTAAGAGTTTTACCCTGTAGTTATGGAATGTCATTTCTTACTTGGTGAATATGAGCATATCTCTTAAGTATAAGGCAGTCCTTCTATATCTCTGCAGATAAGAGATACCTGTACCTTGTGCGTTTACCCTATTAACCAGTAAATAAATAAAAACATCAGCTTATTCCTTGAGTATACGACACTTTCTCCTAACAGAAAGTTGTTCCCCAGCATATGAACTGGTGAGAATATATTTATAAATAATACTTTTGGTACCATGTCTCTATGTATATGTTATTTTAGTTTCAAGAGTCAGAATATAAACTTTTTTTTTTTTCAAAACAAGTTTATTGTTTTAACATATAAGAGAAATATCAAAATAGGTATTATTATAATATTCAACAATCAGATCAATTAATTTTTTTAACAAATTTTGTAAATTATCCCATACAATAAAATGTGATGTTTTCTAGTTGTTCTCATTCTAATTGTGCTTATTTCCATATGACACATTATATTCATAACATTTTTAAATTCATTAAAATTCATTAATTGACTTCCAGTATTCTTTCAACTTCATACAGTCATAAAACATATGAGCCCAGTCAGCATTAATTTCTACATTACATCTCTTACATAGATTATCTTTATTATTAATTTTATTCATCATCAAAGGTGTATAAAAAGATCTATGTAAAAATTTCCATGTATAAAGTCTCCAGACAATGGTCTATAGCATTATCCAAACTTTAGTTTTGCATATGAGAATGACAAGCAGTCCAAAATCTAGTTATGTATTGCTTTCCCTGTGGTTTAAGGTGCTTTCAGCATGTATGCATTTATGTATTATAATGAAGTTTTATATGATTGGTGAGGATGGAAAACTTACAGTTTAAGTCTATTTATTTAAACATATTAGACAAACAATTTAGGTAATGTGACCATTTGTTAGTGAAAATGCTGTATGCTGTTGTGCAAATATAATCTGCTTTGCATATATTGGCAGTCACCTGACAGTGGACTTCTGATAACTGTAATTTTACTCATCTGTGGCATTCACTATGTGATGTACATGGCTTAACTTTCTATGCATATGAAAGAAACTGTGAGTGGCTCCCTAAACTGTTGTTGCTATGTACTAGGGTCATACAGATAGAACCAGTTTTATTTACATTTCTTTTGTAATGGTGTTTGCTGTGATCTTCTTTCTGATTTTTGAGCTGTCCCTCTTGTCTGTTATACTGATGACTGTGTTCCCACCTTAGCAAGAGCCTTATGGCACCTTCCTTGATGGGGTTGTGGGATGAGAACACTGCAAGTAAGTATGGTTGCTATCCATGACATGGAGGATTTTTTTTCTTTAAAACTCTGTCCACACTGTGTATGCTGGCAACCTGCTCAGAGCTGGGCATGGAGCAGGCATGGGCAAAGGTATGAAATCCACTTGGGCAAGTGATGTAACCTCACAAGACAACCCTACTAGACTGAAGCCAGCTCTCCGGTGTAGATTTGGTCTAATCCATGGATTGTAATATGGGTCTAGACACCCAGGCACATGTCCAACACTCAGATCCATAACTAGGGTTGGATGACAATGGTGTTTGCCCAGGGTGAAGCTATCAGATGATATGATTGGCAGGTGCCTTGGCACTGATAAATGAATACAGATACTGCATTTATAGCTCAGTTGAAGCACTCAGTATGTATTTATTTATTTTATTTAACATTTGTTTACCGGGAAAGTCTGACTTGGAGCAAAGCCAATTTTCAGTGGAGGCCCAGGGAGAACCGCTCCAGATGCATGTCTTTGTAATGTGGGAGAAAACCAGAGCACCCGGAAGAAATCCACACAAATGCAGGGGGGACATACAGACTCCACACAGAAGGCACCCCGGCCGAGAATCAAACCGGAGAACCTCTTGCTGTGAGGTGACAGCGCTACTGCTGCACCACTGTACATCCATATGAAGTTAGTGTGTGTGGTAATAAATAAAGCAAGCTGATACTTATGGTATGTTACAGTTTTAGCATTGTTCTTTTGTTTTCTCCTCAGCTTTGAGAAGACCTTTGAGTTGAGTGGGCACCAGTTTAAGAATCTGCATAACGTGCCAGATGATCTTGCTATAGTTCTGCTCCCACTCTCTTTCTAGACAGATTTGTGCCAGCTAAGCCAAGGTATTCTTGTTTTCCTCATGCCAGCTCCAACAGGTGCCTGAGCCCCAAATTCAAATCGGGTCACTAGGGACTTAATGAGGGCTTTATCATTTTATGCCATCAGAGCTGTCTGGATTCTACACATTTCTTGTTTATTTCCTTATTCAGAAATATATAATCAGTGAATGCAGAGTTTTTTTTAATTCATAAAGATCCCTAGCTGTTCAAGTAATGACTCATTTCATCTTTAATGAGCGTTATTAAACTTTATGTGAGTCAGTTGCAGTGCTATCATACAGTGTTGTATGAATATTTGTTAGACACATTTCACAAAATGGATGTAGATATATGATTTCTGGTTTGTGAAAGCTGATTGTTTAAAGCTGTTGAATATTAAATCCTTATAGAGAGCATTGTAATAATGATAAGTGAAATATTATAATTTCCCTTTAGTTTCTACAGGAAATATTTATTTTGGATAGCTTTTTTAATTAGACTTTGACATTAAAAGCTGCCTACATGATTAAAAGCACAGACAATGGGATAAATTACCATAAGCTTCTTGAATAAACTACTTAAACTGATAAAAGCAGAAGCTTTGCAATGGACTTTATAAGTTGTGTTTTGAGGACTCAAACAAAATGCATGGGTTCATGGTTGTTGACCAGAAGCCTACTTCAACAAATGTTGAAATAGTCCAGAAGGTGGTGTAATGGTGTGAAAAAACACTAATAACCCAAAAGAAATGCAACACTAGGGTTTCTGGAACTCCACGCAATTTTATTTTGTAAAACTGAATGTTAAGCGTTTTCATCAAGCAAAGTTGACTTCATCAGAACAAAGAACACATGCAAGAAAAGATTTAAGTAATGTAAAATCAACTGTCATTGACTAATGATGAAAGTACTTAACATTCAGTTTTTCAAAATAAAATTGTGTAGAGTTCCAGAAACCGTAGTGGTGAATTTCTTAAATGTTGAAATAGCGAATGCGTATGTCTGAAATACGGAATGTTGATGGATCACGTAACTGAAGAATGAAAACCTAAGTTGTCTCCCTGATGATATATGTAAACAGTGATTGGAGGCATACCTCTCAACTGTCCCTGACTTTGCAAAATGCTTATGATTTTGTTTCATATTTTCACTAATAATGAATCAGTGATGCCATTCATAATACTGACGTTTTTATTGCTCAAAAAATAAATAATGATATGAAGCCTGTTGTGCTATTATCTTTTTAAGTAAACGATAGTAATATTTAAAGTTTGTACCAGAGTTTGGGTATATTATGTTTATGGCTTGAATAGAATAAGTGAACAAAGAAGCCGAGAGGTATGATTGCAGGTATTTGATCACATATTTGAATTTGCAAGAACAGAAACATATCTTCAGACTCACCAGCAAAGGCATATCCTCACCACTTATGAAAAGCTAAGCAGCTGCATCAGCAAAAGCATTATTTTAGTGCAAGTGTAAAACAAAGAAAGCAGAACTAATATTAAAGTACGACCTCGGTACTAAACCAAACTTTAAACACAGTTGAACTATAAAAATATGAGTAAGTTATGCATGAAAAGCACAGTATCAACAGCAGTTGCATAACAACATTGGTTTATGTCAGTTATTCCTAACACAGTTTATCATCAGAGGTAGCAACAGCCATAAGGTACAAGTACTCACTACCTACTGATCCAGATGAGGAATGAGGCAGAAGTGCCTTACAGCATGCCAAAGTCAACATCAATTATTCATGTAAAGAACCATATTCATTGAATTAAGGCATATAGATGCATTCTATTCCCATTGATAGTGTTCATAACACACAGACTAAAACACAAAGAAACATGAAATCTTGTATGATTAGCTAAGCTCCATGAAGGTATGTCATTGCTGCTCACCAGTATTTACCATAACTTGAAAGCGTGGGACACATTTCTCAGAAAATCGAGACATGAGTAATCTTTATTCTCCACAATACTCCTCAAGTGTTCCTTGAAAACATGTCTGCAATGCCTATATGGACAGCCTGTGATTCTGGTCAGAAGATGAGCATGGATGCCATCCACTCTGTCTTGCTTACCATGGAGTACCTCAAAAACTGGATGTGGGTTGGATTGCAGCCTCACCAAGAGACATGGTAGCCTGTGATATCAAACTTAATTAGATCCCTTGAAAAGATATGACTGATACCTCAGATATCAGGTCAGTAATCAGATGAAAGGTCATGCACTCTGGATGAACATGTTCTGTAGCTGAGCAATGATGAAAACCACAGCCAAAGCTTTGCAAATGCCCCTGGCACCACCAAGGGTATGAGAAGAACAATGGTTTTTAAACACTTCACATCGACCTGAAGGTCAATAGCAGAGTAGCTGGCCATTCCATTGGATTAGACCGTCTGCTATAAAATGGAAAAAATGGAAAGGCAGCTTTTTGGCTTAGACAATGTCAGATATGCTCAAACACTATTAATGTGGGCACTTTCAAAGTTTGGCATCATATATGTAGGTTCAGCCCTGAGGTTAAGTACCTCCAGCAACTCCAACAAAATGGATCACATTAAATTACATGCATGTAGTGTCTTGTAACTCATCAATAGATACACTAGTAGAAAGCACACTGAGCATCTACTTGTTTTTAGTATCCCTTGTATGGTGTATTACTGCTGCATCAAATGCCCCTTTTCACGAAGGTTTAATCAATCATCCATTAAACAGCTTGACTAAGGTTGAATATTATCTCAAAATTGGTCAACAGTAGAATTACTATTTTTGTCTCCATATCACATGCATCTTTAAAAAAAAAAAAAAAAGAGAAGCCTTCATTCAATAGACATTTTGTAAGGTCAGCATCCCAGAAGTTATCCAGTTTCTGCTGTTAAGGGGTATTTGAATCCATCATTAAATGGTGAATTCTGTACATGAGTGCATGTTTGGATTGCAAGCTGTGCACTAGGCCAATCTCCATTGGGTCACAAAGCTCTTTAGGGAGCTGAGATGGTGGATCCCTGTTTCCAGTAGCCATTCTGCATATGTTTTTGGAGAGAGTATACATTCCCACCTCTACAGCATCTGGCAGGTGCTGGTGGTCCTTGGAGCATAGCAGCTTCTCACCTTCTGCTGTAGTACATTTCACAGACCTTCCACGGCATACTTGACTCTATGCATTAGTGAAAAACAATGCCAGGCAGCATTCTGCAGAGCTGCAATTGTGCTTCACAAGTATTTATTATCATTTTGTTTCTATGATATGATACTTGATGACCTGTTTCAAATTAGTCAACCCCTGACAGACCATTAAATGAAAATTCATAAGGAATGACACTGGTGCAGTTTCTAAGGTTCTAACTGATGTATTTTAAGGGTTTCAGCCTGGTGTTATAGCAGAAGGGGGCTCTTTATGCATTCAGATAGAGAAAAGTGGATCACTTGCTGCTTTTTACAAGGACTTATTGCATGCCACTGTGTATGTGATAACCATGGGATAGGCATGAGGTGTATTAAGCTGATGTAATAACATGAGGATTACTTTATGTCATAAAACCTTTGAAGCTGAACACACTTTATAATGTCATCATATTGCTTTTAAATTTTAATGCGTTTTGTAATGCAATTCATTAATAGCTATAAATTCACACTAATTATTGATGTCTTGTAGTCTAGCGTGTACCTTGTCTTGAGGTAAATTGTGCTTCAAGGTGTCCACCTCCACTTCTTTTGCATTCTCATTCCTGTTCAGGACAAATACAACTCCCACCGCAGTACATGAGTAAAAGGATAACCTTTCTCTTAGCCTAACAGCCAACTGAGAATTGCAACAACAACCAGAGAAGGAACCAGGTCTGCCTGAGTTAAAATAAAGAATTGCCCCTTGACCTTACTGACTAGGTAAAGCTGCAGAAAACCTGCATTTACATCCACAAACCTGAAACAAACAACCCATTCAGACATAAACTTGTAGCTCAGCTCAGAAACTTCAAGCAATTTTGTGGTCACGTCCCTCATCATAGGCTAGAAATAGCATAAGCTGACTGTATCTTTTGGGTATGCAAACACTGCTGAATACAGTCAGAATCAAGACAAAAGTTGAGCAGAAAAAACACCTTTATCAAACAACACAAAGCTTTCAGGTATAAAACCCTTTCTCAATGATTGACAACAGGTACAATAAAATCATCCATTTAAATTCAAGCCCAACACATCACATGACCCACAGCCAAGGTCATATGATTAATTAACCATAGAAATACTAAAAAACTTTATATTTTTAAATCATGTACATAAAATTATACAAGAATACAAAAATATAAAATAAAAAGTACTGATAAAAAACTTATAAATAAAATCATTTCAATTTTGTGTGCTGTATCTTAACTAACACAGGTTTCAATGAAACACCTGCATTCAAACCTGGAGCTATATCAGCTGATAGCCTCACAATCCATTCATATTCTCTAATATCCAATTAATGCCCTGTCTAAACATATTACAAGTCATGGAGTTGCACATAGGTTTAAGTTCAGAGTCATTGATTGTGTTAATATATCTATTAGAGGTGGGGACTTATGTAATCTTCTGGATATTAGAGAATATGAATGGATTGTGAGGCTATCAGCTGATATAGCTCCAGGTTTGAATGCAGGTGTTTCATTGAAACCTGTGTTAGTTAAGATGCAGCACACAAAATTGAAATGATTTTATTTATAAGTTTTTTATCAGTATTTTTTATTTTATATTTTTGTATTCTTGTATACTTTTATGTACATGATTTAAAAATATAAAGTTTTTTAGTATTTCTATGGTTAATTAATCATATGACCTTGGCTGCGGGTCATGTGATGTGTTGGGCTTGTATTTAAATGGATGATTTTATTGTACCTGTTGTCAATCATTGAGAAAGGGTTTTATACCTGAAAGCTTTGTGTTGTTTGATAAAGGTGTTTTTTCTGCTCAACTTTTGTCTTGATTCTGACTGTATCCTTTGGGTATCACAGATACCATTATTCCGATCCTCTCACCACTACAGTCGGAGCTTTTACAGATAATTTCTCCATGAATGGTGTATCCTGTCCCACTATTTGCCTTGCAAATGAATCTGCAACCAGTTTCAGTTTGAGGATCATCATCCTGAAAACAGCAAACATACTGCTAAAAATAATTTGGTAGGCCTGGTACAGAATATTTGCTGCCTTGTTTTTTTTTTTTGTTTTTTTTGACATTTAAGGTATTTATAGCTGTCTCCCCCATGTGATATGTTCAGCATGTCTATTACAGCATGGGCTCTCAAAACCCTTGGACAATGGCCTCTGTCATTCCCATCAAAGCTAAGAAGGACATCAGATGTGCATAATTATCACATATATATCCCATCTTCCTCCTTTCTAATATTATTTAGTCCATCATTGGCACTTAACAAACAACTCACTTGCTTTGGTTTCTTAAATGAGAAATGACATGGTTTCTTTCCTTGTCACAGTAGCACAGCTCTGTCTCCCACTCTGATACCATGACAGAACTTAAGTTCTGTTATCATCTTTTGGTTTGGTTCAGCTTTGCTTAGTTTTATTTTAATTTTTTGGTTTTCTTTGTAACACTTCATCAATTTAATTCTTCATGGATTGTGATTTTTAGGGATCAGTCCATATACCGCATTTATATCAATTGGACTTTTTATACTTTTAACTGTTAATTGTGGCGTTTCTTTAATTGTAAATTAAATAGTTTCAAACTCTGTAATGTCTGTTAAGTACATCTGGAGGTGATCATATATCTATATGTAGCTGTAGTATTTAACCATAAAAAAAATTTTAGATACTGGTTAAAAATCAAATATAATGTGTATCTTAATGCATTGGCATTGTTGCAGAGTAGAATGTATTGTGTGTATGTTTGCATGCATTTATGTTTGTATTTATTTATTTACTCTACAAGTACTAATACTAGGTGAAAATGAACACACAATAATATCTATGATATGTAGGCAACTAAACCAAATAAAAATATGATGAACAGACACCAACACCACCTGTTTCATAAGACTGAATAAAGTACATGAAGTACTAAACAGACATGCTGCTTAAATGGAGGAGCTGCTAAATTCATCCACAGAATGGCGTAGTTTGACAGGTGGAGCACTTCTGACCAACAAGGGAGTAGAGGAGAATTGAAAATTAGCTATTAGAAGAAGTATGGCTTGTATCTTCAGACGATATCTAAATCTCTCTGTTGATATATGGTTTGTTTTTTATCATTAAATCAGAAAAGCTCTGATAGTGGCTCTCACATGCAAGTTTAAATCAGTTGAAATCTTTGCAGGAATATGATACAGTAATTCAGATAATCTGTTAAACATGTAACTTGTTTTTTGTGAGAAAACTAGATATTCATGATGAATCATGGGCCCAAGCACTTAGTGCAAAGCAACAGTGCTCAAGCATGTGTTGCACATCCATCTGTGTGAAAGAACAGCCATCACTCTTAGCTACAGTTGGCACCCCATTGTAGGATGTGAGCTGAGGACCAGTAGCCATTAATCAGAAATAATAACAGAATCTCTAAAAAACATAAATTACCATTCATGTCTCTCAGCATCGATAGTTTGAGTTGTATTTCCCTCTATGCAGTGTCACAAAGATAGCTACTAACTTGTTCTTTGAGGTGCTGCCAACATTTATAGATACTGATAATCTTATAGGTGTGAGAAGTTGCAGGCTTGTAGTACCTGATACGAGGGTACATTCTCCATCATATGCTCAACAAAAAGTAAGAGTGGTGGTTTATAACATAAATGAGGCTATTTAAAAGAGATTGCAATTGTTCTGGGTAATGCAGTATGTTGGTTTCAGAATAGCTAATGAGGCCTGTCTACTGTGGTGGTCAGTGGCTTGACTCAGGTTGTGTAGCAATACTCATGCATTCCCATTCTACTCATATACAACATTTTGATTAAGTTAGGAGCCTGGGATTATTCCACTATGGAATGGCAGTGCCCTGTAAGTGAGTAAGTCATGATTATCTCTTAAGTGCTACCACAGTTTTTGATACAGTGCAATTAGATGCCAGATCAGTTTGCTAAGTTAGAGGGATGATAACCATCATACCAGGGGATATGCCTTCTACTTAGACATAACTTTAGGTTGTCAGAGTTAAGAATCACAGCCAGCCTAACTGCTTGGCCTAGAGGGATGAAGCCTTGAATATAGTCCAGAAAAACCTCAAGATTATCATTCTGAGATCAAGCAAGGGTACCAATAGTACTCTGAATGTCCTGTTTCAAGGCTCCAGAGAGCACCCCTGCATTACCTGGCTGTAATTCATACCACACCTTTTGGACACCAAACCTGGACCGAAACACTAAAGGTGGAGGTGTGTCCATATTCATTAAGGATATCCACACCTCCACACTAGTTGCTCAGCATAATGCATCCGAGATTGTCCAAGTGCAACTAACTCTGAGCAAGACCACAATCCAAATTGTAACTTGCTATAGAGCTCCCACCATGCCCCAGGATTCCCACTCCTCATTTATTGATACACTGGAAAATATTAGGGTACAACCCAACACCCTAATAATGGGCGATTTCATCTACTCCACCATTAACTGGGAAAACTACTCATGTACCAACTCTTTTACTTAATGTTTTCTGGAATTCATAAATTGCAATGCCTTGAATCAACTTATCCACACCCCCACCAGGGGCAGCAATATTCTACACCTGGTCATTACCAATATGGGCGACCACAATCCTCGTTGGTCAGATCCGACCACAAGCTAATCACCCTAGACATCCACATCCCGCCCCCACCACCCCATTAGGGGAAACCACCATAAAAAAAATTCTCTAAAACCAATTTCACGCTTCTTAAGACAGAAGTGGTAAACTTCACAACACCCATGTAGATGGACAATAGAGGTACAACTGCTGAATCTTACACAAATGCACTTTATAAGCACTTACATGAGTGCATGGATCATGCTATCCCTAACCGAACCTAGATGCTATCCTCCAAAAAAAGGAAGCCAATATGGGTGGTCCCCTGCCATAATCAAACTCTACAACAGAAGAAAGAAACTGTTGCAAAAAAGAGTAAAATCCCATGATTGGAGGAACTGTCTGGTCAGCCTCAGTAAGAAGCAAAGATCCCTCATTAAATCCTCCAAAGCTAGTTAAAAAAACAAAATCACCACTGATTCTAAAGACAACCACAAAGCATTCTATAGCTATGTCAAGAATCTCAATGGCAACACTCTGCTCTGAGTTACAGCACAATGGCGCTAAATATAAAGAACCAACTGATATTGCCAACATCCTAGCAGACAGGGTCAGTGCTAACTTTACCCCCCTCTTACCCCCTAAAGGGCCCATCTCTGTACCGGAAGAATGCAAAGTTCCTGTAATCACGGCTGCACAGGTAAAAAACCCACTCTCCAAAGCCAAGAACACAGCATCCATGGGACCTGACAACATCCCATGCTGTGTTCTGCACGAACTGCAGAATGAACTGGCACCCCACCTGAGCACATTGTTCAATCATAGCCTCACCTCAGGCTTTGTTCCCACTGAATAGCGCACAGCAACGGTTATCCCACTCCACAAAGGGGGAGCCACAACAGACCAAGGGAACTACCGCCCCATTAGCCTAACGAACCTGGTCTGTAAGGCCATGGAATGTATCATCATGGATCTTATACACAAAGACATTGGTAATCTCCAAACTCTGGACCCCACCCAGTTCAGGTTTGTAAAAGGCTGATCATGTCTCCTAAACCTGATAGACTTCTTTGAAGCAGTCACCAAAGCTGTAGATGAGGGTAAGGTGCTTCACATAGCCTATCTAGATCTTGCCAAGGCTTTCAACACCATCCCCCACTCTGGAATTATAGATAAACTCACTAAACTAGGTATAAATCCCTATGTCACAAGATGGATTGCCAGCTGGCTCACTGACAGAACCCACACTGTGAAAGTAGCAGACTCCAAATCCGACTTCAGACCAGTGACAAGTGGAGTACCACAGGGTTCAGTCATGGGTCCTCTCCTGTTTGGTTTCTACTTTTCTGAAGTACAGGCTAACACTGAAGGACTTTGGCTAACAAAGTTTGCAGATGACTGCAAACTAGGAGCCATAATCGAAACTCCTAACATTGTAGACATCCTACAGAAGGTCCTCACGGAGACAGATGCCTGGTGTCAAGGCCATGGCCTCAAGCTCAATGCCAAAAAGTGCATTGTCATCCTCTTTGGTAAAAACTCTGTACCCATGAGCTACCACATAGGTGGTAGTCTACTTAACACCGAAAGTGTGATGAGAGACCTTGGAACACATGTGGACAGTAGTCTCTCCTTTGATAATCACATCGCCGCAGTAGTCAGTAAATCCTTCTATGTGGCACACCTCAAAAGGTTTCTCATCCAGGAAAAAAGAGATCATTGTTC